>NC_088867.1:60416465-60716465 GCF_032884065.1 Artemia franciscana
AAGGATAACAAAGCAAGAGATGACACTTGTCTGTTGTTAATTACACGATGCAACGAGTATTGGTGCTTTCGTTTGTATCTGATGGGAATTTCCTCTAGAGTAAAGAAAGTTTCTTGTGCAAAATGTCTCCTTTCTTTCATTTTTTCTCTTTTGTATTTGTGAGCGAAAGCATCTCAAAAAAAGATGAAGGAGAAAACGGGAAGCTGAAGGATAACAAAGCAAGAGATGACACTTGTCTGTTGTTATTTACACACGATGCAACGAGTATTGGTGCTTTCATTTGCACCTGATGGGAATTTCCTCTAGAGTAAGTAAAGTGCCTTGAGCAAAATGTCTCCTTTCTTTCATTTTTTCTCTTTTGTATTTGTGAGCGAAAGCATCTTAAAAAAAACTGAAGGAGAAACCAGGAAGCTGAAGGATAACAAAGCAGAAGATTACACTTGTCTGTTGTCAATTACACGTGCTGCAACGAGTATTGGTGCTTTCGTTTGTACCTGATGGGAATTTCCGCTAGAGTAAAGAAAGTGCCTCGTGCAAAATATCTCCTTTCTTTCATTTATTTATCTTTTGCATTTGTGAGCGAAAGCATCTTAAAAAAAGCTGAAGGAGAAAACGAAAAGCTGAAGGATAACAAAGCAGGTGATGACACGTGTCTGTTGTTAATTACACATGCTGAAACGAGTATTGATGCTTTAGTTTGTACCTGATGGGAATTTCCTCTAGAGTAAAGAAAGTGCCTTGAGCAAAATGTCTCCTTTCTTTCATTTTTTTCTCTTTTGTATTTGTGAGCGAAAGCATCTTAAAAAAAGATGAAGGAGAAAACGGCAAGCTGAAGGATAACAAAGCAAGAGATGACACTTGTCTGTTGTTAACTACACACGATGCAAAGAGTATTAGTGCTTTCGTTTGTACCTGATGGGAATTTCCCCTAGAGTAAAGAAAGTGCCTCGTGCAAAATGTCTCCTTTCTTTCATTTATTTATCTTTTGCATTTGTGAGCGAAAGCATCTTAAAAAAAGCTGAAGGAGAAAACGAAAAGCTGAAGGATAACAAAGCAGGTGATGACACATGTCTGTTGTTAATTACACATGCTGAAACGAGTATTGATGCTTTAGTTTGTACTTGATGGGAATTTCCGCTAGAGTAAAGAAACTTACTTGTGTAAAACGTCTCCTTCCTTTCATTTTTTATCTTCTGTATGTGTGAGCGAAAGCATCTTGCGCAAAATGTCTCCTTTCTTTCATATTTCTTTTTTGCATTTGTGAGCAAAAGCATCTTTAAAAAAAGCTGAAAGAGAAAACGTACAACTTCTGTACAATGAGATCACCCGTCTTTTAAATGTCGTCAGTTTGTCAGATTAGTGTCTCCGGTTAGTTTCGTTAGTCTCCAGATTAGTGTCGTCGGTTTGTCAGATTAGCCAAACTAAGACACTGTGTTAGTGTCTCCAACGGAAAACCCTTCATCGTAGTTTGTAATTGTGAAGTTTCTTGCAACTTTTTAAAACATAATTTGTGAGTCTACAATTGCTGGGGTTGTTAGTAACTTTCGTAAAAGAATGCCTTTTACCAAAATATTTTCAAGACATAAAACAAAAAGAACTAGTCAGGTCACGAAAGGTTTTTTTTCCTGAAAAAGTGAAACGAAGGTCGTTATGCTAAAATTATTGTTAAACTTGAAGCAGAAAAGACACCAAAGCTAAAATATATTTTTGTGCCTTTGACCCTTCTGTTGTCCCTTTTGTTGTCAACTTAGTTCTAACCATACCTGAAACCACAATTTTCCAAAATTTTCTTTTGGTTGTCTTAAATTATGAGGTTTTTAGAGTCTCATAATGCTGTCAGTGTGGTCGCGTTCAACCATGAAAACAAATAAGCGAAAATATAAGGTTAAACTGGACAACGTTGTTCGTCAGTAAAACTTCAAGTATCAGCAATCTGCTGATTTTGAAAGATACCTACACCTTCAATGACTAACTACTCCCTCTAAAGCTTTTCGGTGCCCTGTCTTTTTAGCTTATGTTTTTGGTGATATTTCACCCAAGTTTCTGTTTTTGATATTGGGGCCCACTACTACCAAAAAATACGCGATTACATATGGAGGTCGTTTCCATTAAAATTGATTTCTTTGTTCTTCCTAATTTATGAAAGATACATATGGCTGTATAAATTTCCATTTTACCAGTTTAAATAACAAGATTTCCTTTTCAATGTCTAAGGCACTTTAAACCTGTCCCTCCTGTTTTGTTCCATTTTATGCTGTAAATATACTTTAAGAGAATATTGGATAATTTCAGCAACTTAAAGAAGTTCTATAAACTAAAAAAAAAAAAAAAAAAAGAAAAAAAAACAAAACAAAACAGGTTTATAGATTTTCGGAATTAGAGATATTGGGTGAATTGGAATCACTTTGATTTATGGTAAATTCCTCAGATATGGTTAAATAATACGAATATATTCATGGTATTATGAACTTGTCTGAACAGAACATTACTGGAACAAAAATGTTGGATCAAAAAGCTGCTTACATAGCCATGCAAGAAACACAGCTATGATTATAGCATTTCTGGTTCATATTCTTTTCTTCGAAAATGGTCCAAAATATTTGAGAAAAAATTGCAGACCAAAATATATTGAGCCCATTACTAGGGGCCTACCCACCCTTTTCTACTGTTTTATTCTGACGCTGCTAGTTTAATGTCAAAGAAAATCGGACTATGTTAACAGATTAGTGATGCTCTGCAAATTGGAAAAAATACAGTTTTGTAGATATTGGGGTTAACAGAGATGCTGGGGAGTCATAATCAATTTTATTTATGACGAGTTCCTTACATCATGTAAAATGAATTGTATTTACAAGCCTAAGGAGAGAAAAAAAGAAGCCCGTCTGAACAGAAAAAAGAAGGCTAGGTCGAAAAGCTACTGAAATAGTAGTGATTGGGTTATAGATTTAAATGGACCCATAGACACTAGACAGACACTCTTTTCTTCCTTTAAAGACTTAACACAATGAAGAAGGCCCCCAATGCTTAACGGTGACCCCCTCAGGACAGGACGCGGATGTATTTTACTTAATAAAGGAAGTTTTCTAAGAGGTGGAGGTGTTAAATATGTAATAGAGAGGGTACCCTAAACGATGCAGGTGTTATTAGGTAACAGGGTTTGTTTACCTTTGTTGTTACATAATAGGACTTGTTAGAGTCGTTAGTCAAGTAGAGAATCCCCGATTGTAACTGACGGGCCACACACGTGTGTGTTACGTAATGACGGTGCACACGTGGAACATAATGCAATCTTGCGTGACTTGATAAATTTATTGGAGGGGACGTAATATTACCTGCCTTCGTAGATTTATTGGGAATGGCGTAATGGTGGCAGATACGTTGGTTGCGACGTAATTACGATACAAACGGGTGTTACATAATCCTTTAAGAACTTTTTTCTTCAGTATTTAGATTGATTTTTGTTCAATTAGATGTACCTGGCTGTTACAGCATTAATAACTTTTTAATGTGACCTAGACATTACAAGTTACATAGCAGATGCTACATAGCAGTGGCTGTAGATATTTTATTACCTAAATTGATACATTTTGAAGTGTTATCCTGGAACAATTATCTAAAGAATGACATACAGATTTTGTACATGCAGATTTTAATAAAAACATATTTACAAGCATTATCAAAACACAGAATATCAGTTAAAACAAAGCAAACAAAAAAGAAACATGAAAAGAGCTTATAAAGGGTAAAATATAAGCAAAAACGATCATGAACTAAAGAGAAGTGTGAACCATTGCAATCAATTCCAGAGGGAAGGGTTGTTGCTAGAGATAAATTTAAGCCATATTAAGAGGTGTTTCTGAGAAAATGAAAATGCGTCGTTTTTATTGTTCTACTAGACGCTCCTGCGAGGAAAAAGAGACACGTTTTAGAATCCGGTTATTTCTGAAATGTTTTAATGAAAATATCACGTTTATTTGAGCCAAGACTATGCATATTTCATGCCACCATGAAAATATGTGGCCAGCCTACCCGAGCAAGCAATTCTAGAGGAGGAGATTTGTTATTTGAGGTACAGTTTTATTTACGCTTTACTTCATGTTTTACAAAGCTCCTCTCAGCAAAACTAAATAGTTTTGGATTTTATTTTGGTAGAAGAAAGATTAGAGAGGCCTGTGTGCTGTGGGACAGTGCTCTTGGCTAAAATAAACGTATAGGTTAACAGTTTGGTTTTTAGGACTATCTGCGGCCTTAGGAACGAATACGCAACCGTGCGGCATCAGTACCTCTGAAACTCGAGCCTCAATATGCGTATAGTGTTTTGATAATTCTAAATCAAATGACCATCTCAGATTCTTCACACAATAGCAGTCTGGACTTCATTTGGCTAGAATTGTTGTTTTAGCACCAAAAAAATGGCTGAAAACACAACTTTGTCATGGGACTGTCTTTTTTGCTAAAATCGATGGCTATTTTATGCGTTATTTTGTAGGACTACTTGCGCCTCTACAAACGAATGCGCTACCGTATGGCATTACTGCCTCTGAAGTTAAAGGCTCAATATGCGTATAGTTTTTTAATATATCTAAATCAGCCAAATATATCAATGTTTTCACACAGTATCGTTTAGGACTTTTTCGGCTAGAATTGTTGTTTTGCACCAGAAGATGGCTGAAAACACCGCCTTGCTGTGCTAAGTTGCGTTTTTTGGCTAAAAATAAATGTTTGTGTCAACTATTTATTTTGTAGGACTACCTACACCTTTGAAAATGATCACATCACAGTAGGGCATTGCTGCCTCTTAAACCCGAGGCTTAAAATGTGTATAGTTTCCGATAATTCTAAATCAATTAATTATCCCAGAATTTTCACGCAATAGTTTTTGCTTGAAAACACCTGCAGCGTTTAGAAAACGCTCCCTATTACATATTTAACACCCGCATCTTTTAGAGACATTCCCTATTGCGTAACATGCACCTGCCTCTTGCCCTGAGGGATTGCCGTTAAACCGTCTTCATCATCTTAAGACATTAAAAGAACAAAAGAGCAGTGGCTATGGGCGAGCTTGAATCCATAGCCCCCTCACCACTTGAAATACAGAATTTTCAATTCATTTGCTTTAGTTGCCTTCTGGTATTCAATGGTTTCAGAAAGTGCTTCAGTTGTGTATATTCAAAAGAAAAAAAATCCAGAAGTATCTTCACCTTGTCCCTATGTCAGTTGTGGAATCTCGTGTATATTTACCGAGCATATGACCATTCAATCCTTTTATTTTTCTTTCTTGAAAAACTTACTATAGCAGCTCGCAAAATACATATGACAGTTACCTAATTCGAATTCAATTTTGTTCCAAACATTGTTTTGTCACTCTTGATCTATTGAACGATTTTTTTGGAGAGTGTAAATTATAATACACTTCATTTGCTCGAATGAAATGATAATATAACAGCGGGTAAAAATGTTAATTAAAACAGGGAAACTTTGAAAAAACTTTTTTTTCAGATACTAACAAATGTCTGAATATCTGGCTTCATCTATGGAAACCTTTAACAATGTCGAGGGGGAGGAAATAAGAAATAAAAACAGACTATACTAGTAAACTTGAATTTAACCTAAAAAAATGGGAAAAAATTAAAAGCAACCTAAAGACAAACAAAAAATCAAAGGAACTTACGTTTTTTTTTGTTTTTGTATCGTTTTTTTTTATGAAAAGTTTCTCTTTCGCTTTTCTTTTGGTTTTAATTTTGTGTTTTTATCTTTACAGTTTTCATTGTGCATTTTGTGTGTATGGACGGTTTAAATACTTATATTATTGTCTTACTATTAATATATGATAAACTGTAGTTACTGATTTCAGTCTGATCAACGAGGAAAAGCTCAACTCCAAAAGATATTAGAGTCAGTCAGCGGTGGCAGGGTATCTGGCGGGTCAGATGATAATCGACAGTTCTTCCGCTTGATGAAGAAGGTTGATAACTTAGAAAAAAGCATGCTCAGCAGATTACCTGTTATAGGAAATGAGGTACGCTTAGACTTTGGTATATTTCTATATATAATTACGCTATATTTTATTTGAACCCAAACTTTTCTATCAGTAAGGGATATTTACTTCCATAGATAAGTTTTTTGAAACTCCTGAAAAATCTTACAGTTTCCATGAACGGGGATGGGCCCAGACTTGCTTCCTTGTAAGTGTTTAAAAGGATACGGTGATTCACCATAATAGATAGTAGCTAACAATATTTCACGTAATCAATAAGCATGACTGTCTTACCTTTATGTCAGTACCATATTATCTTGTGGGACATTTTACGACCTAATACCACTTTGGTATTAGATAGATTCTTATACCTACACAAATTGCTTCAGTCTATAACAGTTGCTATTTTCCTTTCCTACGCTAAATTTACCTAAGGTAAAATGCCATTTAAATCTACTTTTACCAACCTGGGCATTAAATCCTAATAAAAAGGCCATATTTCATCCTGGGGTCTTGTCCATTTGTTCCTGTAGCTGTGTTTAAATTCATCAGAGTCACTAAATACTTTCTCCAACATCGGTTCTAAAAGGGTATATACAACTATGACTGATATCCTTGCACTTCTGGTCATGAAGTAAGCAGCCAGGATTCTATTATTAAAACCTTCCCAGTCTGAGCAAGAATTAGAAGCTTTTTTATTCATCATGATCCCTACTCCCTGCCTATGTACCCTATCATTTCTACGTGAATAAACGTATTGACCATCAGAGACGTCAGGGAATAATACTTTTTCTAGCCTACACAGAGTACTTAAGCAAGCTTAGTACCTAACAGCAGAAGTCCCTGGTATAAATGAAGGATTTTTGCAATCCTGGGCCCAGCTTTGTCACTACAGGCTTTCCTATACTCGTCGATGCTCTTCTAAGAACAAGAATCAACGTCCAGCACAAGCGAACTCTAGCCTATTATTTCCGACTCATTGCATATTCATGCCTGCAAATATTCTAGTAGAATGAGGAGGTAGTCCAAAAAAGACAGCATAGTTGGTAAGCCGAAAAACAGCTCATTAAAACAAACAAATCCAGAAAATTTCTCCATTATTTTAAATTCCGTGGAAACTTGTATTTATTACTAGGGTATAATTTCTCCGAGGAACGCCGCTCCCAATTGTCACCCTGCAGCTTTTTTTGCAGTCACGGTTCTGGTTATACATACTCATGAAAGGGCCCACCCTGACGTCATTTTGAGGCTGCACAAGCAAGGTTTTGCTTCTGTGAATAGGGATGGGGGACTGTCCCATGCTAACTGAATGAAATATCTCAACTACTAAAAACTTCTTTTCACAACATAATATAAGGCTATATATATATATATATATATATATATATATATATATATATATATATATGTTTATTATGTGTATATACTATTTATTTATGTATATAAGGAAATCGTGCCTAAAATAGGACTTGGACCGTTGAAAATTATTCTTAATGAAAAATCTTCGAGGATATTCCATCAGCCTCGGAAACTCCAAAAATAAAAGGTTTTATGTAAATGGCCATAGGTAATGTTTTGTAGTTCACATGCTTTTATTTTGGATGATCTCACTAATAAGTGAATTTTACCTTATCCTATTTTAGGTTAAAATCGTAGGAGAGAAAATGGAGGCAAGAAGCTCGCGGCTGGAAGAACTTCTTGTATCTATTCGTGACGGGAACGTAGAGAGACAAACTGAAGATACAGAAAAGTTGAGGGCGACAGCTGCAAGCCTTTTGAGTGGAGAATCCAAGATTAGCAAGGCTATTGGTGAACTTGACAATATTTCTAAAAAGATTAATTCAGAGGTAGTTAGTCTCTCTGCGCAAGTAAGTAACTTATTTCATTTTCAACTTAAATACTGGTTAGAAAGTGACTTAATTTTTGCTATGAAAGGAGGTAATTTTTATTATGGATTAAATAATCACTTCTCAGGCCATACCGTTTTTGAAAGTTAACCAATCTTATTAAGTTTGCCAAAGAATAGGAATAGGAAAAAGTTTTACGTACATCTCAGCTTTGTAAATGTTAAAATCCGCTGTAATAGCACATCAGTCACCTCTAACACTTCTAATAAATTAAAATGTCGTTTAATTAACAATACTTTGCAAATAATTTATCACACATTCTAGCTTGACATGAAATGGTATCAGAAAATCCTTTTATATCTAATGAAGATGTCACAATTAAAGGTATGCATTATTTTGATTGTAATCTGGAAAGCAATTTTTTTCTAACAAAGAGGGGATAAATAGTTGTGAGCATGACACAGCTTAAAAAAAATGTAAAACAAGTGTTTTACTGAGTGTTTTCTAACGTTGTGCAAACTAGTATTAAAATTTCTTTTCAAAAAAAATATTCAACATCTATTTGTATCATTATTTCTATGCGTTTCATTGTCATTTTTACTGTTGTATTAATAAAAATGACTTTATTAAGTAGGATTTTAACATATTGTTGTTCAATGAACAGTAACTTGGTGCGTTAAAACAAAATCATTGTTTCCAATTTAACGCCCCATTCGTCTGGCAAAAAGATCGTTCTTTAATGTTTGATTATGTGCTTGAGCAGGAGGAATTTTGATATTTTCATTTTGAGCACTGACCTCAGAATAGCATTTTTATTTGTCATCTTTCATCATCTTTATTCTCCACGAATGTATTTTGAATACATTCGAACGGACGAACGGAAGAATGTCCGTTATTATCATCATCTCCACGAATGTATTTTGAACACGGTTACCTGAGAGTTTTAGCCACATTTTTGCAAATAAATGAAATGAAAATAAATAACGGACAAAACTATTTTACCTATTTATTCACTGTCTTAATTAAAAGTTTTCTATATATAGAAAGATTTCTATACCCTTTACACATATTTTTTTTTGTTCATTTCATCTCTGGAGCGTGACCAAAGCCAACATTTAGTCAAATAGTTTGGCGCTAAAACGTTAGAAAAAACAGACTTCGTAAAACTGGCTTAGTTCGAAATGAAAGGCTTAGATATTTATTAAATAAAAAAAACTAATTTTTTTAGCTGAAAGTAAGGAGCGACATTAAAACTTAAAACGAACAGAAATTACTCCGTATATAAAATGGGTTGTCCCCTCCGCAATCCCTCGCTCTTTACGCTAAAGCTTTTAATTGTTTTAAAAAGTAGAATTGTGGCAAAGAGTCAAACTTTAGCGTAAAGAGCGAGGGATTGTGGAGGGGACAACCCATTTTATATACGGAGTAATTTCTGTTCGTTTTAAGTTTTAATGTCGCTCCTTACTTTCAGCTAAAAAAATTAGTTTTTTTTATTTAATTTCTGAACGTTTTTGAATTAATGCATGTTTGGTTTTGGTTCTCCGTACATAAATTATTAAAATTAAATTTGTATATTAATTCTTTTTTTGGCTAAATAGCTTTCTCTTAGTTTTAATCAGACGATTTTGAGAAACAAGAGGTGGAGAAGGAGGCCTAGTTACCCTCCAATTTTTTGGTTGCTTAAAAAGCCAACTAGAACTTTTGATTTTTAGCGAACGTTTTTATTAGTAAAAAATATACGTAACTTATAAATTAGTAACTTACGTAACAAACTTTCATAATCTTATATTTTTATTATCTCCTTTAAATACCTCGCTCTTTATGCTAAAGTATTTTTAGAACCCCTCATATGCGTAATAATCTCTGTTCGTCTTAAGTTTCAATGCTACTCCTTCCTTTCATTTGAAAAAAACGTTTTCATGTTTATTTATCATTGTTTTCTTATAATAATGCTAGAAAATCATGCGCCCTTTTCCTTGAATTTTTCTTCCCCCATGACAGATTCCTCCAAGGAAAGCCTCAAACATAGCCCCCTCCCTTCAGCTCCCCCCCAAACAAAATAAAATCCCCCTGAAAACGTCTGTACACTTCCCAATAACCATTACTATATGTAAACACTGGTCAAAGCTTGTAACTTGCAGCCCTTCCCCCAGGGATTTTGGGGGAGTAAATCATCCCAAAATAGATAGTTATTATGGTTTTTTACTATGTTGAACAAAATGGCTATCTCAAAATTTTGATCCGTTGACTTTGGGGAAAAAATGAGCGTGGGAGGGGGCCTAGATGCCCTCCAATTTTGGCATTTGAATAATCTGATCCATTATCCTGCTAGTGGAGGACCTTCAAGACGCCTATGTCCCTAGCAACCAATTCAACCTGGGTCTTATCGAGCAATTCCAACAGGGCTCTAGCAGCCAATTTCACCAGGCCCTCAAAACTAGCCTAACCAGCGGGGCCCGAGCATCCAATTTCACTGGAAATTCTAGCATCCAATTCCAAAGGGACCCTAACATCCAATGTCACTAGGCCTCCTAACCTAACCACCCGGGCCCTAGAATCCAGTTTCACCCGGGGTCGTAGCATCCAATTCCAACGGGGGGCCTTAGCATCCGATTTCGCCGGGGCCCCTAGCAAACTTTTCCCTAGGGACCCCTAGACTTCCCTTTCATGGGGGGTCCCCCTAACCTAATCTATCAACCATTGTTACTGGGAGCAGCCTATCAATCAGTTCCATGGGGTTCCCGACCAAATAATCCCAACGGGGTTTCTTAGCAACCAATTCTACGGGAAACCTAGCGGTTCATTCCAACAAGGTCCCTAGCAAGCAATCCGAACGGGTCTTAGCACCCAATTTCATCAGTGGGCCCTAGCAACCAATTTCGAGGAAAGCTGTTTTTCAAGACCTTTCAAGACTTCTTTGGATTTTATATAATAGGGGAATGTTCACATGTGTTAAGGACGACGATATTTCGCCTGACAGGCTAGACTTCAGGGACCCATGGGAGATTCCCGTTTGTAGCTGAGAAGGGCTGAGAACGTGGGGTGCTACGTAATGATAATGCAAACGTGGGTTGTTATATAATACTTTGAGAGATTTTCTTTTTCTTTCAATGCATTTTTTCCCTAATTTAAACATTTTTTTTCATAATCAATGCACCTTCATAATATAAATATTTTTTTGTCCACATTAGGATATGAACGAAATTCCTACTCAGAGGAATGGAGTCCTAGACAGGTGAACTATGAAAGCCTTTGTAATATTATTATTTGAGGAATACTTTCTGCTTGATAACCTATTGCACGAAGGGGGAATTCCCTGCGCACGCACGGAGAATTTTTCCCTGAAGCAAAAAAATTCTTCAGATTAAGGGCCTACTCATGGGCACTGTTTTGTCTCCTTTTTTGGCAAATTTTTACATGATTTTCATAGATCCATCTGCTTTGAATAGTTTCCCCTTAAAATACTCTCTTTGATTTCTCTTCGTTGACGATATTCTTGCTGTTTGGGAAGATGGTCAGGACTCTCTAAGAGACTTTTTGGCACATTTGAATTTTTTTGATTTGAATCTTTAATTCACAATAGAACTGGATGTTTCTTGGATGTTTTAATTATAAAAACTACTCCTAGCCTTGAATTTTCTATATAGATAGCCAACCCATAATGATTAGTATCTAAATTTCTCGTCAAATCACCCTCCTTCTTTGAAAAGAGAGGTAGTAATTTCTTTAGTCGACAGAGTTCTGAAAATTTGTTCACGTAATCATGTAAAATCTGAATTAGATTACGTTAAAGATATTCTATTCTGCAATGGTTGCCCAATCAACCTCATTGAAAATATAATAGACGATTAAAAAAGGTAATACTGAAAAATAAGGAGCCCATCCCCCTTGATTCAGTTACATCGGCAGTTTCGAACAAAATTTTTACTAGATTACCATACGTCTCGAAACTCAGAGACAAACTTTAAAAAATTGAAAAAAATAAACTCTCTGTTTCTTTCAAAACTGAACAGAAAGTTGCACATTTTTTAACTCGGGAAAGGAGAAAACTGACCCTATACTGGGTAATGGTGTCTACAGGGTCCCGTGTTCATGTGGGATATTTCATATTGGTAGGACACATCTACAACTAGGGGAACAATTGCAAGATTACCAAATTTCAATTGATAAGTCCCTGAGATTTGAAAATAAAGTTGACAACTTTGATTCAGCTCTGGCCCAGCATATATGCAGATTTCCTGACAATGAGTTCTTTTTGAAAATGCGACTTTAATATCTACTTTAAATGACCTACAGCAATCTTTTAAAGAGGTGATTAAGATAAAAAATATATAAACAGGAATTTGGCTATAAATAGGGATACAGGAGATATTTCCTTAAGCTCAATTTATAACATCTTAATATTAAAAGACTCTATCAATATGTTTGCCCAGTCTAATTTAAGAAAACCTGCCCGGATATCCAATGAAAACTGAAATTGCAGACAGGGAAAATCCAGTTCAAGGCAATATTCAATCTAATTGGTAAATTCTCTTTCATTGATCTCTGGATGGTTTTTTGTTTCAGTATCTCTTCTCTTGCTCAATTCACTTCGAAAGGTTAGATTTTGTTGTTGTCAATTGCTTCTTTTTTTGAGCACTGAGGAGGACTTGGCAGAAGCCCTTGTGGAAATATTTGCATGGTTTTCATCTTCATATTTTGCTACTGGCTGACAAAATCCTCGTCTTCTCACCTATTTGATTTTTTTTTATTTATTAAATCCTTTCCTCTTTTGGTTTCATATGTCACGTATCGTGTGGTCTTAGAATCTATTTAATTGAAGTGCCTAGTTTCTTTGACTGGGTATTATATTTTTAGTCTCCCTCCGCCGAAAATTTCTTTTAACGCCTCCTACCTTAATTTTAAGCTGTTGATCATGTTAGTCCAAGCAATTCAGATGGTCATGGCAATATGTGGCTGGTAATGTTGTTAAAAGTCGTGTATGAAATGGAATATTCCAAAATGGAATATCTGACATCTCAACAGAAAACATAATGAAGTATTTTACGAGATAAATTCAAAGCAATCATTTTTATGACTTTATTTCACATACCCATATTTCACTTGCGATACAAAATAATGCGATGTAATATTTTAATTGGGGTTTCACTATCTATTATGACATTATTTTTACACAAGTCACTGTTTCGGCACCTGGATAAGATATGGCATATGATACTGTTACATCGGTGTGCCTGCCTTGCTCTTGTATTCTTTTAAATGTTAATCCCAGAAAGATGGTCATAGGATTCGGCAATGGGTAACGTGTTATCAGAACTATTAGCAAGAACTTGACCATCGTCATCAACTAAAAGTTTTAGACTTGCACTGTCTTTGATCACTCTCATTTCTGAAAATGCTACTCTAGCATATCCACGATCCATAATATTGAGTTTTTTCGGTATTTCAAATGAATTTAACACCTCACTGTCATGATAACGCAAACACACATTTCCAGTAAGATCCCCATTAATGTTTGTTGCATAGTTCAAATATTTTTCATCGTCGGCTTTCAACGCAACGATAGCTCTATCATGTGCACATATTCTCTTGGAATATTTCATCTCCACCTTTAAAATAAGATGCAAGTGTTTATCCTTCCAATGTTAAAGTGATACTGATTGAAAACTATAATAAACTTCTACTGTCGATGATCAGCAACAGATTACCACGGAGGCAGCCGCATACAAGATTTTGGAATTGGTGGAACTTGGAGTGGAATGGATTGAATCAGAATTGTAGAATCAGGGCCAGAAGTGGGGAGGTGGAACTGTTAATGACGCAATCGGAGACCGGTTTGGAATTGGGCTTGGAGTGGACATAGTGAGAACTGGAATCGGTTGAACCGTGGTAGAAGCCAGCAGAATCGGAGGTTGGACTATGGTTAGCGGGAGTTAGAAGCAGGGGAAGTAGAACTGGTTATCACTTTAATAATGTGAGGGGGCTAGAGGGTGCCAGCGGGCCATTCAGAGTGTGGTAGGGTGGCGTGAATTGACATGCTATAACACGTTCGGGGATGGCTTACAAAATCACGAATGAGTGGACTTACAGCATAATTTTGTCAAAAAATTGAAAAAAAGCCGTAAGAAAGATGGTATGTATCACTTTGATGCCACGGGCCAGCCACATAGTGCCATGGTAGAAGGTAGATAACTTCGAAGTTGTTTTTTGAACTGTTTTACCCCCCCCCCCCCCCTATGTTTACCATCCCTATTTTGAACTGTTTTACTTTCGAATTGGCATGCAAAAACACAAATCAATAAACTTTAAGCATGATTTTTAAAAAACAATTTCTGGAAAACGTCTTAGGAATTATGGGTGGTGCCAGAGTGCTAGTAATAGCGTGGCACAGTGGTGTAAATTGACTTGGTGCATTACGGAGGGTTGGATTTGCAAAAACATGAACCACTGGATTTAATTGATCATTTTTAGCAAGATAATTTTCAGAAAAATATTTTTAGGTATGATGAGGGGTGCCAGAGGGCTAGTAACAGTGTCGTATATTAGCTTGAATTGACATGGTGTATCACAGAGGGGGTTGGCTTGCAAAAAGACGAATCGTTGGACTTTAAGCATAATTTTCTCAAGAAAATATCTAAAAACTACCTTAGGAAAGATAATTTGTATCAAAAGGGATGCTGTGGGCCAGCTACATATTGCCATGGTGGCGCAAATTGGCGTGGAGGGCGTCACATTGAGGGGTGGCTTGAAAAAAATGAATCAATGGACTTTAAGCATAATTTAACAAGAAAATATCTTGAAAATGTCTTATTAATGTTATTATGTATCATAGGGATGTCAAAGCCCAGCCACATATTGCCACGGTGGCGTAAATTGCCATGGGAGCTACCAAGTTTTAGGGTGGCTTGCAAAAATACGAATCAATGGACTTTATAACTAATCTTATAGAGAAAATATCTGAATAATGTCTTAGGAATGATTATATGTATCACAGGGATGACAAGGGTAAGCCACATATTGCCATGATGGCGTTAATTGTTTGGACTAGCATCTTCTACAGCTGAAAGGTAAAGTGCGAGATTTTAAAATAATTTGTCGATGGAGGGCGACTGAAATCTAACTTCCAGTCAAAGAAACGTGGCATTTTCATTAAAAACTCTCAGAAATAACCGAATGCAAAATCGTGTTTTTTTTTTCTTGCAGGTGAGTCTAATTGAGCAATAGAAATCTGGTATTTTCATAAAGGTTTCTCAGAAATAACTGGTTTAAATTTTCCTTTTATACCAACCCTTCTCTCGAGATGATTGCTAGGGTTCCCACCTCTCTCTAATTAATGTTTTTTTTACTTGGAATTTATCTTTTATAAGATTTTTCTTACGTTTTTCTAGTTTGTTATGTTTTAATTACTTTTTCTGCGTTTAATAACGCTTATATATTTGTTTTTATTAAAAAAAGTATAATGTAAAATAAAAAGCCTTTATTATTTAGATTTCTTGTTCTAAAACGAATCTTCAATGCATAATCATTTACTCAATGAAATTTCAAAACCGATGCTATCTAGCATCTCGCTTATTCAATTGCTAATTTAACCTGCCTAGGTCATTTTAGAAAATTAATAACGCTGTAACATGCAGGTGCATCTAATAGAGCACAAATCAATAGTATTGGGATGCTTGTGTGGTCTCATGTGGAAAAGGATTGAAACATGCTAACAATTTAATCGCTTTAAATTGCGGGCAGGGGATTCCCCCGTGCGTGTAATAGGTCATCATGTAGAGAGTATTCCTCGAATAATAGTATTAGAAAGGTTTTTATAGTCCACCTGTCTAGAGCTCCATTCCATTAAGGAGGAATCCCTTTCGGATCCTAATGCGGACAAAAAATTAGATTATTAATATTTAAAGATTTAAAAAAAAATCTTAAAGTATTATAAAACAACCCACGTACGCATTGTCATTACGAAACAATCCGCGTGTGTGCCCTCCTCAGTTACAAGCGGGAAATCCCCTACGGGCCCCTGAAGTCTGACATGTCTGGCAAGATTGCCTCATCCTCCCTGTTACATCCAAAGAAATCTTTAAACATCTTGAAATACATCTTTTCGGTGAAAATTGTTGTTAGGCTCCCCCCCATGAGATTGGATGCTAGGGCCCTGCTGGAATTGCTTGCTAGGGGCCTTGTTAGAATTGACCGCTATATTCCCCAGTGGAATTAGTTGCTACGGGCCCCCGTTGGAATTGCTTGCTAGGGACCCCCATCGAATTGATTGCTAGGGTTCCCCGGTGGTAAAGGTTGCTAGGTTAGGGAGACCACCCGATGAAAAAGGTTGCTAGGGGCCCCATTCTTATTGGATGCTAGGGCCCCGGTGATTAGGTTAGGTTATGGTGCCTGGTGTTATTCTGGGATGCTAGGATCCAGTCGGAATTAAATGCTAAGGCCACCAGTGAAATTGGATACTAGGGCTCTCTTCGTTATGTTAGGATAGAGGGCCCAATAAAATAGGTTGCTAGGGCCCTGTCGGAAATGCTCACTGGGGCCCCGGTTGAATTGGTTGCTAAAAGCCTGTTGAAATCGCTCGCTAGGGTCTGGCGTCTTGATGGTTCTCCACTAGCAGGCCCCTGAAGGGTTTTCCCTGGCCCTTCTAGGGTTTTAAGAAAAACACTCACTATTATATAGCAAGCACCTGTACTCTAAAAAAATATTCCCTATTACGTAACAATCAAGGAAAAACACTCCCTATTACGTAAAAACCAAAAGTAAACAATACATATTACGTAACAACCAAAAGTAAGCAAAACCTATTACGTAACAAGTACCCGCTAGCTGTTGTCGCAATGGTGATATATTGGTGTCACAGGAATGGAGGGATATGGATGTCACAGTAATGGAGGGATATGGGTGCCACAGGACTGGAGGGAAATGGATGTCATAGGAGTAATTATGTTGTCACTACTAAGACGAATATATTCGTTATTATCTGAGTACGAATATTTACAGGCATGCTTACAAGAGGAAGAGCTAAACAACAATTTCGCCAAATCAGGCTACATCAATTACCATTTTTGTTGGCTATATTAACATAAATTAAACCAACTTTACTCTCTTGTACACCGCTACTTTGTAATTATTTATTGCTACTCTTGTGAACCGTTGTCAAATTACATTGACAGTACTTCCAAATCATACCAATAAAATCTTATGTTTTTGGAGATGAAGATTGTTTTTTTGCCCAGACTGGGGGTGAGGTGTTTCTTTTCCGTATTTGTGGTCCAGTACTCGGTAAAAATATCCTACTGAAACAAATTTATCCCAGAAAAGCAAGAATATGTTTGCAACAGCCGAAAAAACAAAAACATGGCAGACTTTTATGGTTGCTTTCCAATTTTTGTTTTTTTAGGTATCAAGAATCAATAATGACACTGCTGCCATCATGACAAGCGTTCAGTCACTGCATACAAGTTTTGATAATGTTACATCTCTTAATATTGGTCCAGCTTATTCTCCAATTGATCCTTCAGAGTTGAAAGAAATTGACAAAAATGTCAAGACCACTGTCATGGAGCTTGAAAAAGTGGGAAATATCCTTGTTAACAACTCTTTGATGCTGATAGATATGGAAAAGAAAACTGTAGATGAGTTGAAGGTGAGAATTGCACATAATTTTATAATTGTCTTTCTTGTATTTTAAATTTTGTTTATGTTTTGTGTTTTCTATTTCTCTCTGTTGCCTTTTGAATAGCGTTTCAATATGAAGTAAGTAACACATAACTGTAATAAAAAAATAATGATTAGCAGTACCCAAAATTTTATAGTCGTCTTCTCCGTTCTCCTTTTCTTTTATTCTTTTTCTTTTATATTTCATCTCGCTTATGTCTTGCGTTCTTTTTTTCAATGTGTCCCACCTTTCTTTTTCAAGTGCGTTTTATTTTATGAATAGCTTGTGAATATAGCTGTACCAAAAAATCGGCATTTTCTGTATTTTAAAAGTAAAGATAAAAAAAACTGTTTTGTTTTGACCAAACTAAGAACCTAGCAAAACCGGGCTAGGTTGTGGTTAATTTGATCTAGGACCTTTCAGTTCTTTTTTGAGGAACTCGATTCTCTTTCTTGAGGAAACCAATCAACTTTTGTTAATTATTGACGTTTTTTAGAAACTCCATTACTAAAAGTAGAAATCTTTACATATTTCTAATGAGACAGAATATCGTATGTAAAAGTGTTGGGAGGGATTGGGTCAAGTACGTACTCAAGATTTTTTCTTGGATTGGGGGGTCAATCATAAGACTTGAGCCACAATTATCTGCACTGGTGGTATACCAAGGCTACTGACTCATATCCAGATTTGCTCTCGTAGACCATCAAATGTTACGTGAATGTTTGGTTTTACTCAATAACTCAATTATAGAATACTAAACATTCTGACAGGAATCATTAACCATGTGGCCTCTCTTGGTATCAAGGTAAATAAGGCCAAAAACATGAAACTGCCACAAATAACCATCAATAAATAAATTAAACCCAAAACCAACAGAAATTGCAATAAATAACCAAGTCAAACTCAAACTACTACTACTACTACTGCTACTACGACTTACAGCCCACCGCAGCACCAATCCACCTAAGGCCAACACAGCTAAACAGGCTCCTCCTCCATCCCAATCTATTCAAAGCCTTCCTGTTTACACCCTCCCAGGAAGTTTCCATTTCTTTAAATCTTTTTTTTATGACATCCTCCCACGCCAACCGCGGTCAAGCTGCCTTCCGTTTAGCCCTAGACGGCTGGCCAAAAAGGACAATCTTCAGCAATCTGTCACCCTTCATCCAAGAAATCCTAGCTATCTCAACATTTCTCTAATTATAGCACTAGAGAATGGGATTGAAACACACCTTTCGTACAGCCTACTCTTTGAAATACGGTCAGTCAGTCGGATGCCCAGAACAATCCGTAGGCAATTTCTTGGAAAAAAACCTAACAAATCTTCAGCCTCTTTTCAGCGCACCCATGCTTCAGAACCATATTTGACCACTGTCATCACTGTAGCTTTCAATATTCTAATCTTGGTTTGCAGACTTATCTTCATATTTTTCCAAACTTTTTTTAAGTGTGAAAAACCACCCTGAGCCTTAGCTATTCTACTTTTAGCATCTTCGCTGCTCCCACCGTCTTTACTAATAAAATACTACCAAGGTAAGAGAAACTGTCCACCAGATCAATCTTTTTTTTTACCTAATGCCACTTTCTCATCTTCACTTATTCCTAGCCTTAGTGACTTATTCTTGTTAACATTAATTTTCAAACCTATTCTAGTACCCTGAACTCACAAAACCTCTAAAAGTTTATTCATTTTGCTTACACTTTCATTTAGGATGCTTGAACAATCAGCATAATCTTAAGTCTAGGAAAGTTTTTCTCTCCATTTGATTCCATGTTCTCCCGTTGCCTTGCCTTTGTTCCTTAAGACGAGGTCCATCAAAATGATCCATATAAAGGGGATGGAACACAACCCTGCTTAACTCCTTATTAATACGAAACCAGCTACTAACCTCATTTCCTACGTTAACCGCAGCAGTGTTATTTTTGTATATAGCACTAATCACTTTAATGCATTTGTCTTGTATACCATACAAGGATAACACCTTAGTAAATCTCTTCTATCAACAGAATCAAACGCTTGCTCCTAACCTACAGAGCTGAGGACCAAAGGTGTTTGATAAGTAAGGCACTTCTCAATTATTAGCCTAAGAGTGAAAATTTGGTGGGCACATCCTCTACCCTTTCTAAAACCACACTGTTCATCTCTTATAACTATGTCTACTGCATCTCTCAGTCTAAAAAGTATCAAATTACTAAGTAATTTATTACCTACAGAGACCAGGTTAATGCTTCGATAATTACCACACTTGCTCTTATCACTTTTCTTATACAGTGATTTAATTGGGGTTTTCCTATAATCATTATGTACTTCCTCTTTTTCAAAAATCATATTCATAATCTTCAGCAACTTATTTCTGACCTCATTTCCATCGTATTTAAGAAACTAATTTACCACACTATCAGCACCTGGCTCCATATTATTTTTTAATCCTTTTATTACTGTCCCTAATTCTTCCTCACGAAAGCAAATCTTCCTTCATATCCGAGGTAGCACAAACTTTTTTATTTTCCTCTATATCTTTTCTTGCAACTCTATCTCAGTTGAGTTCTGCCCATTTATCTTTACTATGCGCGTGTGTAACTGTGCGCGTTCTCCTAAATTTTTACTTTTATTTTACTTTTATTTATTATATTTTATTTTGAGTTAAAAAAATTCTTAAATGTTACACAGATGTTAAGCACCCAGTCTGTTTCCAGGCTGGGTCAGAGCCCAGACTGGGTCATAGCATAGAAAATTTGTGTTTAGCTTGCTCCTTGCTCCCACTTAGTGTTAGCGGCACCTGTCTATTATACAATACACGCTCGAAAAGTGAAGTTTAGTGAATGATAATGAAAAAAAATATGATGAAAATAGAACGCTTTAGTAACAAAATTATGAGAACTACCACAATGAATTATGGAAGGGGGACCACCCAGAGTGCATTATATTAAATATTTGAATGCTTCCTCCAGTTTCTTTACATTCCTCTTACTTTCGAATCTATCACTCAGATAGTTTTTGCACAAACTCCTTCTCCGCTTTATTAAACATAAAGCTTTTTCACTAATATTTTCAGATGAGTCCCTCAAAACGAGCAAAAATTAACAGGAGTAGGGCTGACAACCCCCATGCCTTCTCAAGACCAGAACATAATTTCCACTCAACTGAGCAAAAAACAATTGACCGTGGATTGTCAGGTTAATATACATGTATTGATACTTATTCTTAATTATTTGATGTGTTTTTATTTATTAAAGTAAAAAAGTGAAAAAATTTAAAGTTTTATTTTTTTCCAGGACGTAAAAGTCGTGAGCGAAAAATCGGCCAACTCGGTAGCTGCCAATTTGGATCGCCACATGATGGACCTGGCAAAGAAAATCAATGACAGTCAGCAAACTATCCATCATCAGGTTCGTAAACAACAGCTGTAGTATGATATTACTTTTATAATACCTTAAGTAATATTTTAAATAGTTTTAAAGGAGGGGAATACAGTTATGCCACACGGAGTGGGTAGATTGCCGGTTCCAATTACTATAAGGTCTTAATTTTCTTTAAGACAGAGCGGCCCCGAAACTTGGAACAGGCTGACGGTAGAAGTAAAAGATAAGAAGGCCTTTTCTGCACCAACAGTATCTGGCTCAGCCAGTGTTGCAGAAATGAAACAAATTATTGATATGATCGTTAAAGTTGATTAATTGTAGATCTGTGTAGCTGAGTGTCGGTTTGAGTCAGAAAGTATGATGAACTGTACGGTTTTATGTTTTGTATGGAATACAGAGAGAGCAGAGGGGTGGAGATAAACTAATTTTTTTCGGTATAATAAGGGCTTAATTATTTTTGGGAAAGGGGGTGTCCAAAACATGAAAATATGTGTCTGGGTATGTGCCCCATTTTTTCACTACAAAGACACGAAATTGACAAGGGATATCATTGACCATGCCTTCTTAAATTGTTGAGTATGTTGTTTGAACTCTCAAACTTATAATGCAAACGTCCGGTCTAAACAGATGGCATGATGCATCAATATGAAAATAGGCTATAGGTGAGCCTTTTCTTTATGTCATGACGTCACCAAAGGTCCGATATAGCCATCCTATGAAAAATACGAATTCCTTCTTAAATTCCGGACCTATTTAGATCGTCTAAAATTGAAATATATAATAATTTTCCACTACAGCCGCCAAAATATAGAAGAAAACAGTAATGCTTTTGAATTATTCAAAAGAAAAATGAAAAGAAGCTGATCAATAAGAGTTGTTCTCTAGAGAATACTGTTGCAAAACTTTTCTTCTAGAAATAAAAAAAAAATCCTTGGCAATAAATTTGGTTCTATACCACTTTCATTTGGGTATATCACCCGGTAGCTAAATGGAACAACTATTCATCTCTAAATGCACTTTAATTGTTTCCAAGTACTAGTACTGCCTAAAAATTAAAGCGAAATGTTGCTAGGGCATCACGGATATTCTGGTTGCTTATGCTGTTAGTAGTTTTGGCTGCTTGAAAGTTGGTGATGTGTTGTGATGTATGCTATTCACTTAATCTCTTAGGGTAAACAAAGGAGGATTCGGATAAGCAATCAATCTCTCCATGCAGACCAAAAATCAAAATAGGAGCAAGGATTTTTGAATGCTCAAATCAATTACTGACTCTATTTGCTAGGTGCAATAAGGTGTAAGAGACATAAAGTATAATGATTGGTAGAGGGGCGGAAATGATTCCGTGTCTAACCCTGATGTTTAAAGTGAAATTAACCAAGGCCGTATCCAAGTGAAGAGGGTTAGAGGGCTTGAACCCCCTCCCTGAAATATTTGACCGACTCGTAAAAACATAACAAAAATGAATTTAAACAATTGTTTTTTCTTTTTTTTTGAACGTTTTTTGTAACCATCCAACATTTTTTAGTAACAGCCCCCCCGAAAAAAGAGGAAAAATCCTGGATATGGCCCTGAACATAACATTCAGTTTTTATTCAGTGCTCCTGAATAATTTAGCAGCCTAGTCATGTCATAATACTTGAGTAATACTGAAATTACTCTTGACAGCTTATATTTCCTGTTTGCGGCAATGTCAGAACACTAAATGAGAGTCATAAATTTATCATTTATCATAAATAAAAGTTGTATATTTATTCTTTGTATGACACAAAATTAAAGGCACCATGTGATAATAGAAGAGAATAGAAGATTAGAGGATAGAAGAATAGGGTATTGTAGGAAATTTTCAGAAAAACTCTTTCTTCGATAAAATGTCTTCCAATAATTTTTGAAATGAGGCTGAGGGATGGGGAAATTGACCTATTTGTTCAGCTGTGAAATATTGGAAATCCTGATAAAAATACTGATTATTTTAAATTAGACTCAAGACTGATATGAGAGATTTCTATAATCAATTTAATCACTTTGTGCCCTGAAAACATTTGTTCATAATGCAAGCACCCCAACATGTCTTTTATTTACACACCCCAAATAATGTTTTTGTTTTATTTTAAATTCAGACACATTTTTATCCATTTTGTAAAACCATCATCAGCGGAATTTCTTGTAGTTTCTTCAGAAATTGATTAGAAACTGGCTAGGGTAGCTAAAAAGACAAATAGTTAAGACAAATTCTACACGGATAATCAAACAGTTCGTGGTAATGAACTGTAGTAAGGAGCGACCCGGCTCAATAGTAACCGAAACTCTAGAAAATGAAATTTGGGTGCCAATAGTTACATCAAAAGAATGGCATTTTAATGCTGATTTTAAATATATAAGTTTCATCAAGATTAGTCATACCCATCAAAAGTTACGAGCCGGGGAAAATTTGCCTCGTTTTATAAAACAGGAGGAAACACCCCCTAAAAGTCATACGATCTTAACGAAAATCACACCATCAGATTCAACATATCAGAGAACCTTATTATAGTAGTTTCAAGCTCCTATCTACAAAATGTGAAATTTCGTATTTTTTGCCAGAAGACAAATCACGGATGCGTGTTTATTTGTTTTTTTTTGTTTTTTTGTTTGTTTTTTCCCCCAGGGGTGATCGTATCGACTCAGTGGTCCCAGAATGTCACGAAAGGGTTCATTCTAACGGAAATTAAGAGTTCTAGTGCCCTTCTTAAGTAACCAAAAAAATTGGAGGACACCTAGACCCCCTCCCACACTCATTGTTCCCCAAAGTCACCGGATCAACATTCTGAGATAGCCATTTTATTCACCATAGTCGAAAACCTAATAACTATGTCTTTGGGGACGACTTACTTCCCCGCAGTCCCTGTGGGAGGGGCTGCAAGTTACAAACTTTGACCTGTGTTTACATATAGTAATGGTTACTGGGAAATGTACAGACTTTTTCAGGGGTATTTTTTGGTTTGGGGGGAGGGGAGACTTTAGGGGGAGGGGTACCGGGGAAGATCTTTCCATGGAGGAACTTCTCATAGGGGAAGACACTTTCAATGGAAGAGGCGCAAGATTTTCTAGCATTATTTAAAAAAATAATGAAAAAATAAATATGAAAAGTTTTTTTTACTGAAATTGAGAAGCAGCATTAAAACTTAAAACGAACAGAAATTATTACGCATATGAGGGGTCTACCTCTTCGTAATATATCGCTCTTTACGCCAAAGTATTTTTAGTAATTTCATTTATTTATTCTACGGCCTTTGTGATTCAGGGGTCATTCTTAAGGAATTGGGACAAAATTTAAGCTTTAATGTAAAGAGTGAGGTATCGACGAGGGTTGAGCCCCCTCATATACGCAATAAAAACATACGAATATAGAAGTTCGCTACGTAATTTAATTCGTAAGTTAAGTATATTTTTTAAATTACGAAAACGTTCGTAAAAAATTATAAGTTATAGTTGCCTTTATAAGTAATCAAAAAACTGGAGGGCAACCAGGCCTCCTCCCACGCTCTTTTTTCTCAAAATCTTCCGATTAAAACTATGAAAAAGCCATTTAGCCCCCAAAAATTAATATTCGAATTTCGTTTTAATTATTTATGTGCGGAGAGCCAAGATCAAATTATGCATTAATTCATAAACGTCCAGAAATTAAACAAAAAAAGTTTTTTAAATGAAAGTAAGGAGCGACATTAAAACTTAAATCGAACAGAAATTACTCCGTATATGAAAGGGGCTTTTCCTCCTCAACACCCCCTCTTTACGCTAAAGTTTTTTACTGTTTTAAAGTGTAGAGTTAAGAGAAAGAGTCAAACTTTAGCGTAAAGAGCGGGGCGTCGAGGAGGAAAAGCCTCTTTCATATACGGAATAATGTCTGTTCGTTTTAAGTTTTAATGTCGCTCCTTACTTTTATTAAAAGAATTTTTTTTGTTTAATTTAAAACATAAAACAAGGATATGGAAAACTGTGCGCGTTCTCCTAGATTTCTACTTATATTGAGTTCAAAAATTCTTAAATGTCACACAGATGTTAAGCAAGTTATTAAATCATGTTTTGACCCAGTCTGGAAAACAGTAGTTTTCCAGACTGGGTCATAGCATAAAAAACTTCGGTTTAGCTTGCTCCTTACTCCCACCTAGTGTTAATGGTACTTGTCTATTATATACTCGAGAAGTTTAAGTTTGGTGAATGCTAATGAAATAGAACAAAATATGATGAAAATAAAATACTTTGATAATAAAATTATGAAAACTACCACAAAGAATTATGGAAGGGGGATCGACCAGAGCGCATTATATTAAATACGTAACCTAACCTAACCTTCTTTTACTGTTTTAAAAAGAAGAGTTGAGAGAAAGAGTCAAACTTTAGCGTAAAGAGCGGTGCGTTGATGAGGAAGCGGCCCATTTCATATACGAAGTAATTTCTGTTCGTTTTAAGTTTTAATGTCGCTCCTTACTTTCAGTTGAAAAAAACTTGTTTTTTTTATTTAATGTATTTTGAACCGAGCCAACGCTATTGTCTGGTATGAAGAAGTTGCTTGACCAGTTTCTTGTCTCTTGTTTGCGTCACAAGTTCTGGAGTATCGACAGATGCCGTGCTGGCAATAGGTGTTAGCAATTCTAAGTTTTATATCAACCCCAATCTGTGTGAAAGAATAGATTAAGTGGATGGAAAATTATCTGATTTAAATTCTAAAATACGTTCAATTGGCACAATAATCATAATTGGCTCAAATAAACAAAAATATATGGCAAAAAGCCTGGAAAAGGCTGACAAAATTGCAAACCCTGGCCTCCAGCTCTGTTGTGACGTATCTTCAAACGTTGGTATGCAAAGGAGACTATAGAAAGAACTTGCAGTCTTTATTTCGGTTCTTACACCACTATGAAATCAAAGCTAAATCAGTTTTCTTGCGAAAATTTTATTCAAGGTGGTATTGGTCCGCAAGGGTGTTAATTACCAAAAATACAGGGGGGGGGGATGGGGAGCAAAACATTATTTTTTTTAATTTAGAAGGTCAATTTTTCTGGTATTACGATTTTTTCAATGATTCAAACATTTTCAATGACAATACCCCAAAAAGTAATTTTTAAAGTCTAGGGAGGAAAGAGGAGGGGGGGGTCTATAAATGCTATTGGTAAGGCATAATAAGCAAAGCTTCTTGGGCTGAATAGCCTTTTTACGTTTGTAATAGTGTTTTAGTATTAATAAATGATTGGTTGATTGATTGAAGGCAATTGTCTCTCCCTTTCTCAATTTGGTTCTTCCCTGCCTTATGGATATACTGTGAAGCAGCTGCAACAGAATAAACTGAAAGTTTTTAAACCTGTTCTGTCCGCAGAAAAATTTTCAGAGCCCATTTATTTGCCCACAAACTTAATATGGATATGCGACAAAGCTGGTAAGTTTAGAGAGACGACAATATAATAATTAAAGAATGTTGACTATTAAGTCGGGCCATGTCTCGGAAGCCATTCAAGTTCTTGCCTCAACTGCCTATTTTAGCCCAGCCACTAAGCTACAGGAAGAGATATTGAGGAGGACGGAAGAGAAATGAAGAAACTGATGAAAAATAGCATCTCGACCCTAATGGGGTGGGGGGCTCAAGAAGAAGATCGTTGACCATATGGATTCCACTCATAGAGTAACTGGCAGCAAATTGGTCGATATGGGCCAAAATAAGTCTGAGATATCCCCAATGCCAGGTTAGATAGGAACACCTGATTCTCAACATATGTACATGCAAAGTAAGCCCAGTGCATTCAATAAAGCACAATAAAAAATGGGGGAATGTATGAACAATATAAATTTCCTTATCTCTAATCTATCTTCATTTAGGCTATGGCTGAATAAAGGTGCTGCGAAGTGATGCCTCCCTTATTGTCGCAGAAAATGTTTACGATATTTATTTTAACGTTTTCTACATTGAAGTCAACTAATTTGCTTTCTACATCATAAAATTATATGATTAATATATGATTAAATTATATATTATATTATGATTGAATTATGATTAAATTATAATTATTAAATTATATGATTAAAAATTAATGATGGATCTTTTTTTGCAAACGGATCATTTTTTTTTTTTGGCAGGGGAGGACAAATGCTTCAAAAAGGACATTTTACTGCCAAGACATTCTAACTCTTATTGAGCCTCTAGGAATATTTAGAATTGGTTTGGTGGGTTCAAGAAGAAGATCGTTAACCAAGTTTATTCCATTTAAAGAGCAGCTGGCATCAAATTGACATCCTAGATGCCAGGTGAGATGGAAACGTCTGGTTCTCAACACAAATACATGTGAAGTAAGCACAGTACATTCAATAAAGCGTAGCAGAAAATGGGGGAATATACAAATGATATAAGCTTTGCATATGATTATGAATACTACACCCCCCATAGAGCAGCTTATTTGGATTGAATATTGAGTGGATAAGTATTTGGTGGATTAGTAATAGTTTGATACTCATGGCTCCCTAAACGTTGTGTTTAAAAGATGATTGTTGGCATTGTTTGTGAAACTAACACTTGTAACTAACATTTTAGAATTCTGCACGCCATTGCTTCAATAAACCTGTAAAATTGCTTCAGTTATAAACTCAAGTACACTGTTGTAGACTGTCAAAGTAAGACTTGTAACTAACATTTGAAAATTCCGCATGCCATTGCTTCAATCAGCCTCTATAATTGCTTCAATTGCAAACTGAAGTAGACTGTTGAAGGCTTTCAAACTGGCAGTTATAGACTGTCAAACTAAGACTTGTAACTAGCATTTTAAAATTCCGCACACCATTGATTCAATTAGCCTGTACTATTGCTTCTATTCTAAACTGGAGAAGAGTGTTGTGGACTACCACGTGGAAAGTTGTTGACTGTCAAACTAAGACTTGCGACTAACATTTGGAAATTCCACACGCCATTGCTTCAATCAGAATATACAATTTCTTCGGTTGTAAACTGAAGTGGACTGTTGTGGATAGTCAAGTTGACAGTTGTAGACTGCCAAACCAAGACTTGTAACTAATATTTGGAGATTCATCACGTCATTGCTTGAATCAGCCTATAAAATTGCTTCATTTTTAAACTGAAGTAGACTATTGTAGACAGTCAAGCTGACAGTTGTAGACTATCAAACTAAGACCTGTAACTGATATTTGAGAATTCCACTATGTGTCAAACTATGACTTGTAACTAACATTTTAAACATCCGCAAGCCATTGCTTCAATCGGCCTCTACAATCACTTTAGTTAAAAATTGAAGAAGACCGTTATAGATTGTCAAATTGACATTTGTAGACTGTCAGACTAAGACCTGTAACTAATATTTGAAAATTCCGCACACCATTACTTCAATCAGCCTATACGATTGCTTCAGTTGTAAACTGAAGTAGACTGTTGTAGATAGTCAAGTTGACAGTTGTAGACTGCCAAACTAAAAACTGTTTTTAACATTTTAAACCTCCGCACGCCATTACCAGGGCTGCCAAATTTTTTTTTAAGGAGTGTGTCATATTTTTTCCGAAAATGTGCTTTTTGTGTCATCTCAAATTCCATAATGTGTCACAAAATGTGTCATATTTTTTTGCTACAAGTGGTATCATATTTAATTGTAAAATCTTTATTTAGAGTTTTGAATATGTAATCTTTTCCAAATCAGTTCAAAAAGGAGTAAATTTAACCTTATCCTATTATCTTGGGATCATGACCTTTTTTTGACGTCATGAAAGAAATAGAAACATTCGATTAAATTAATGTTACACACTATGAATTTGTGTCTGGGCGGCCAACGAGGCAATTTTACATTTATAAAAGTTTTAGGGACAATCAATTCCGACAGCAAATTGAAAATAGACTTTTCGTATGACGTCGTAATCGTAATCGGCTCTATACGTAATCGGCTTTATTGGCTAAGCTTTTTATCAACTCAATATGTTAGCCATTCAACCAGCTTCAATCTAGTATTTTTGTCATATTTTTTGGTGCCTTTTTAGGCCAGATGGATTATTCTGAAGGAATGACATCTCTGGAAATTTGTAATCTTGTCCGAGGTTGGATACCCCTCCTCTACTCCTAAAAATGGGAGTTGCTGCTTATGCACACAGCTTTGGTAAACTGCATGCTGTCTAATTTTTACTATTAAGTACGTACCAGTCGGCTACATCAAATACTCAATCAAGAAGCCAATTAAGTTCATATATTCAGCGTGCATTTTGATTTGAAATTCCCGCCTATGGCTGTTTTTTTCGCGTGGTTTAAATTTTAAATACGGTTATGGCATCTGTCCAGTATTCTGCACTGTTTGTGTACTACTGCCACCGTTAGGCAGCGCTATTCCCTTCCATTAATTTGTAGCTTTTCTGGAGGTAGAAAATTGAAATTTTACTTTTTTTTATTACCATTTAAAAATCAAGACTAGGATGAGAAAAATGTGTCATTTTTTTTGAAAAATGTGTCATTTTTTTAAAATGTGTCATTTTTGTCGATTGTGTAATTTTTTATTGAAAAATGTGTCATTTTCGTCGATTGTGTTATCATTTCGTCTGAATGTGTCATTGTGTCACGCAACATCAAATTGTGTCATTTTGACACAAAATGTGTCAGTTTGGCAGCCATGGCCGTTGCTTCAATCGGCCTCTACAATTATTTCATTTGTAAACTGAAAAAGACTGTTGTTGTAACTAATCTCTGGAAATCCAACACGCTATTTTTTCAATCAGCCTGTACAATTGTTTCAATATAAACTGAAGTAGACTGGTATAGATCGTTTAGTTAACAGTTGTAGACTGTTGATACTCATGGCTGCCTAAATGTCAGACAGACGACTGTTGACATTGTTTGTCAAACTAAGACTTGTAGCTAACATTTTAGAATTCCGCAAGCCATTACTTCAATCAGTCTGTAAAATTGCTTCAGTTGTAAACTGAAGCACACCGTTGTAGATAGTCAAGTGGACAGTTGTAGACTGTTGAACTATGACTTGTAACTAACATTTAAAACTCCGAATGCCATTGCTTCAATCAGTCTCTTTAGTTGCTTCTGTTGTAAACTGAATAAAACTGTTGTAGATAGTAAAGTTGACATTTGTATGCTGTCGAACAAAGACTTGTAACTAATATTCAGAAATTCCACACGTAACTGTTTTTCTTCAATAAGCCTGTACAATTGCTTTCAGTTGTAAACCAAGTTGAAAGCTATAGATTGTCAAACTAAGACTTGTAACTGTAATTTTAAATTCTGCACGCCATTGCTTCTACCAGCCTGTAGATTTACTTCAGCCTTTACAATTGCCACAAAATAAAATTACTTCAGTCAACCTGTACTATATCTTGTTCAGTTCGTCAGACATTTAGAAGATTCTTACTCCAAAACAAATCGTTTTCATATTTTTATCAGTATGAATGAATTCATCAAGCAATTAAATTCACAAAAGAGCATTTTGCTAAAATATATTAACTAATAACTACAAACGCAAATAAAATGGATAAGAAACGACAAAACAAATCAAATATACCGTTCATGAACTAAATTGAATACGAACTTAAAAATAAGAAAGGGCAAAACAAAATAAACGTACATTCATGAACTAAATTGAATTTAAAGTTAAACATTAAAACACTGAATTCGCTAAAGGAAATTCATGAAAAAGTTTTAAACATATCTGTTATACCCATATAACACTTGAATTAAAAAGGAAACCATAATGATAATAATTCAAATTTTAAACTTAGGTTCAATCTGAGACCTGCGTGCGAGAGACATTAAGGTAACACATTTTTAGTGTTTCATCAATACCAAATACAGAATTTGGAGGATTTAGTTTTGACATTTTTCGCCTGTATTAATAATCTTTTCTGCTGCAATTCTGCAAATGTTTCTGCTGCATTTTTGATGTCCAAGAAACCTTCTTTGCAAAACAGTTGCTTCTAAATAACTGTTAATAAATTGTAAACATCTGTTTTTACTTTTTAATTTTTGGCTATCATTTGAAATTTATTTCTCGTGATATAACACCTTTGAATTATCTCAGTCGAACTACGTTTTACACGTTTCCGTGTTGACTTAGAAAATAATTTGTTTGCCACTGCCATCTATTTATATGTCTAATTTTTAACTTTTTTGTTTAGAATTTTGAATGGTTACATTCGAATATGTAATCTGGTTTTAGTGTATATTGCTCCTAACTAGATCCAAATTCTAGTGCTGTTTAAAACTTATAATACTAGTTTTTGGGAGACAAACCACTGACCTAGAACCTCAAATTTTTTGAGCCTTAAATTAAAAAAAAAAGAATATTTACGGTCGAAGATTGCAATCTGGATTTAGTGTGTGTTGTCTCTAACCTGCTCCAAACAGAAGTGCTTGTTAAAACTTGTAATACTGTTGCTTGGGAGATGAACCAATGGCCTGGAGCCGTAAACTTTCTGTAAGAACGAAAAGAACAAATAAATGATATGTCTGGCGGCCGCCATTTGTGATAGGATTTCATGGGCCACAATTTAAAACCGTTTTTTGTGAATACGAATTAATCTTTAATGATGTCACAGGCTATTGTTTGCACAAAACACATCATTGTATGCACATATTAACACGTCGGTTATTGTCTGCTATTAAATTACCATTTTTCTGCATTTTTTTTCACGCATATCGTGCGTAGCTGTGTTGGCCTCAGGCGGCTTGGTGCTGCAGTGAGTTATTAGTAGTAGTAGTAGTATATTTACCTTTAGTTTTAGATTCTGAAGCATGGGAGCAATAAAAAATTTCAATTCGCTTGATGAATATTTTTCATATGATAAGAACATTTTAGTATTTTAATGCTCGAAGAAATGCACCACATAATCAGGAGGTGATAACTAAGGGGGGAGGGGCAGAGAGTAATCCTTGTTAGATTTTGAAACATATTTTTGTGGTATGTCCATTGGAAGAAAAATCAAAAGAAACAAAATTACCCCCAGGATTTTGAAAATACTTCTTTTGTTTCTTCATTATAAAATATTTGCACCCCCCCTGTATATTCGTGCTTCCTATGTTTTCATATCCTTCAATGTTTTAGGGTCTTTTTATTTGAATCCTCTACGGCCAATGTGGATATTCAAGTTCCACAACATCATTGAACGTCGAGTAGTAATCAAAATTAAAACTGGTAGAATTTTTTTTTGAATGGTTTCAGATATTTAATACAGTATCAATTACAGGTCATTGAGGCAGGAGATATGGCTGAGTCTTTATCAGAAAGAGTGGAGCAAGGCTATCAAAATATTTCGGCTGAGATTAGAGGGTTGACCAATGTTGAGCAAGTTTTATTAGACACAGCTGACAGTGTGATGGACACAAAACGCCGTCTAGAATATGCGGTGCAGCAGATTCTCTTGGAACTTGGTGACACTGTCAGGTAATTGATAAGACATGTCTTATTATTATGTCTTACTTATTATCATTATGTCTTATACTTATTATTATTATGTCTTACTTATTATTATTATGTCTTATACTTATTATTATTATGTCTTACTTATGCCAAGCACTCCTTAAATTAAAAAAAAAAAATTGAAGAATGGGGAAATAGGACTTAAAACTAAGAATCTTAAGATATAAGAAGCTAGAGAGCTGACAGTTGTTAGGTATGGCTTGAAAAACGGATATTTCAAATGGTGTAGGAAAATATTATAGTTGTTTTACAGATGAATTGTTACGGGTTAGTTTCAAACACACGTTTGAAGTTATCGTTTGTTAAACAAGAAGATGCATAAAAACATGGTTCGATCCTGCTTTATTGGAACGCAGTGAAAAAAGACCAAGATGGTTAGGTCAGATTTTACAATTGAAAAGTACCGAGTAAAGAACTGTTCTTAAATTGAATTGTCCTCTAAAGGTGGATCAATAGCGGATAAAAAATGCTCTCGTTAAGCTTAGGCTTATTTTCATCAGCATTTCTAAAAGTCTAATCAAAAATAGGAATTTCGAGTTCAAGACAACAGTTACTAATATATATATATATATATATATATATATATATATATATATATATATATATATATATATATATATATATAATAATAATAATAATAATAATAATAATAATAATAATAATATAATAATAATAATAATAATAATGATAATAATAATAATAATAATAATAATAATAATAATAATAATAATATTTATTACCCACAAAAAAACAAACAGTTGAGTACAGAGAAAAAATTAATAAACAAAGCAAAACAAAAGTACACATAACTCAACAATGGCAAGCACTACAAAGCTAACATAACAAAGAAAAACAGTATAATAAAATAGACTAAAAGAAAGATACAAAACATAACCGCGGAAAGTACAACAAAACCAGTTTAAAATCAACGAAAAACCCGCCAAAAAGCTAAAGATAAATGAGATTCAATAAAAGACCAAAAATTATAAGAATTAAAATTAAATACCTAACAACAATAAAATGAGTTATTCGTGAATCTTGGCGAAAACTACTAAGAACAACTGAGAAAATGTAAAAAAATTTTCAATTACTCGAACAAATGAACCAGCAATTAAATAAATCGGAGAACTAGGTCACCTAATTTCTGATTTAAGCTATTTTATTTCTTGTGGATATCCTTTGAGACCTAAGGGGTTGATGACCGGTTTGATTATGTGATTGGGGAAGTGGTTTAAAGTTTATTTCAGGGATTACTAAAATCTGCTTCTCTTTTGAAAACACCGAAATACGACTAATTTATTCTTGAATTACCTGAATGTCGGTTCAAAGCTAGACCTAAATGTTGGCAATTATAAATTTCAAATGCTTCTCTGTAGTTTTGGACAATACCTTTGTCATGCGAAATTAAGTTTGCTTGGTTAAAGGAAGCAATATGGTCTGGATTATTAAGTATGTGTTCACAGAGAGCAGAGTCACAATTTTCTGTTTTTTTTCCCGCTTTTTAAGGGTGTTATTAATTGAGGTAGAGTGCTGAGTTGATCTATCCTGAGCTCACCTTTCAGGATAAGGTCTTTACCTTGGTAAAATTGGGAAAAGATAGTTTTTCTGGGTCTATAGTAAGTGTAAATATTATTTTTCCTTAGATTTTTGGAAATGTGGTCTGAAACCCCTTTAACGTGCGGCAGACCAAGATAAACTGAATTTTCCCTTGATTTGTGTTTAATTGTGTCACTGCTTATTTTTTGCTACATTTTGCTATTACAGAATTAATTAATCTAATTGGATAACCATTCCCAAATAAAATATCTCTAAGGCGGTCAAGCTCTTGAAACGTGATGAGCAAACTTGCCATGCTCTGTCAACTAGAGAATTGACCACTCTTCTTAAGCAGAGGAATAATTTAAGTAACGGTCACTATGTGTGGGTTTTCTATAGACTCTAAACACGAAGCATGTATTATTTCGGTGAACCATGATATTTAAGAAAGGAAGACGCCTTTCTACCTCTGGTACCTGAGTAAATTTAAGTTTTGGATCCAAGGATTTAAGCAAGTGAAGGAAAGACTCCAGAGATTCGTCACCATACTCCCACAAATAAAAAATATCATCTTTAAAACGAACCCCAAATTCCGGTTTACAAAAATTTTTGAAAAAAAAACTTTATTTCGAGGTATTTTTCATGAAGGTATCAGCCTCTATTGGTGAAAAGGGGACGCCCATTGCAAGCCCATGTTTCTGTCTTTAAAAATGCCTCTATTATGGCAGTAAAAAGTAGTTTTGTTGCAAAGGGCTGTAAGTGATATATATATATATATATATATATATATATATATATATATATATATATATATATATATATATATATATATATATATATATATATATATATATATATATATATATATTATAGTAAAAAACGAACTCTAGTAATGGTTACTGAAATACTAAAGAAAAAATGCCATTTTGACTGACATCACTGTCTGATTCCCTGAGATTCTTCTTTTTTCTTTTGCTTGTGGATTGGTACTGTAAACCTTGCGACAGCATTCTGGAGTTTAACATTGATGATAAACGATGACATCTAAACCTATGTGTGTAATTAAGACCAAATGTTACACAGAATAAAAAAACCTTCGAGTTTTGCTTAGTAGGAGCTTGTAAAATAAAGAACTACGTAGATATCGCTGTTGCTCAATACACCCTTTGAAATATATCATTATCTAATAGATTAGTATATTTATGAGAGAAAGACTTAGATGGCTAGGGCACGCTCTGCAGGTGAAGGATAACAGATTGGCAATGATTATCTTCTTCGAGCAATCGTCTGAGGCAAAAAAACAGGTCTTGCCGTCTATTGCTGTTGGCCAGAGCAAAACGAAAAGAGAGATGTTTGATGGCTCAGTAAACTACTGTATATATATATATATATATATATATATATATATATATATATATATATATATATATATATATATATATTGCTTTTTGTTATTAACAAAAATAGTTTTTAGAGTAAAATCAATATTTCACGTAAAACTGCATTTTCATACACCATTTGATGAATGACGTTATAGCTGTAGGTAATAATCTATGGTAATGCATAGTTTTTCAGGATTTAATCTGAACGATTTTCAGGATTTAATCTGACTAGGATTTAATCTGAACGATTAATCAGAACGGTTTTCAGGATTAATCTGCGTCCTGCAGTGCATAGCTAAGCTGAGGTTAAAACTACTGGGCCTCTACAGTACAGAAGTCATTTGTGTCTTCGTCACATTTGCATATGCATCTACTTTTCTATTTTTGAACCCTGAAACATAAATATTTAGTTAACATCAGTATAAAGTGTTAACATCTGATAACCAAAAAATTATTTTGTGATATTTCATGAAGAATTTAAGTTTGACTTCACCCCCTAAAGCGAAGCAAGTTCTATTGATTTGTTCAATATGGTTTCTTCTGCCTCATTTGGTTATTTGAAATTTGGTTGTGTTTGTTTTAATACCTCCGTGTCCTTTTTTTTTATGTGTCTTTTTCACGCTTAAATTGTAGGCATACGAAGAGTTTGTGCCATTGCTGCGTAATAAAATAATAATATTTTATGTTTAACGGGTAAGATATATTCTGTTCCTATGGACCATTCTCAAGAACATATGATCAAAATCTATTAAATCAAAAATTGAATGAAATCTGAATAGGAGTTATTGCAGAACGAAAAAGTTAAAACGAAAAAGTTAAAACGAAAAAGTGAAAAAGGTAAAGCGAAGCGAAAAAGTTATTGCAATACACGAGTAAGTAAACATACACCAGATATCAAACTAAAAAGAAAAAAAGAAAGAAATTCATCCGTTGCATTGCCACTGCACTGTGACCATTAATGCGACCATTAATGAAAAGGAAGAGATGTCTTCTTTTCTAATGGACTACCCTGAAGAATTTCTTAAACGTTATTTGTCAAATTAAAAATACGATAAGATTTGAATAAAACAGGTAAAACAGCTAATTTACTAAAGAAGCCTGAGCTTACCCAGCTTAATATGCCTTTAGTCTATTATAAACCAACTTGCTTCTAGATAAGGCTACCCAGGAAATTAATTTTAAAAACATTTCTTTACCAAAGAAGTTTTACTAAATTAAAGTTTTATTCAACTAAGTTAATTAAAGAGCTGCATTTAACCAAAAGTGAGAAGAAATGAATACGAGATTTTCCTCGAAAGCTTGAGAAATTCTAGTGCAATATGAAAAATACAGTGGGGGAATTTAATTCCCATTCGGTGACAAGTTACTTATTTCCTATGTAAAGAGAACAAAAGAGAGAAAAAAGACATGGAACGAAACTACAGTTAAGAATTCAGTTCCTATTTAGCGATGGTAAATTTAATACTACGACAAAAGAAGAGAAAACTAAGAGAGAAAATAGAAATGCAAAAAAGAGTCACAAATTCAATTTTTAATTTTCAGGTGACATTGACGTTCGTCCGTCATTCAATTATTCCATGGGATAGGACCCAGAATAGCTTATTTATGTGTCACTTGGATTTTTATCCCATTTCCATGTAACCCAATCGGTACTGCGAACCTTTGTATCTTGTGCCACAAGCAATTTCAAACTATGTTAAGGGACAATTCGTGTTTCAGTTGAGATACAGATTTATTGTCATCGTTAGAGGTTAAAAGACAAGTTCAGGAGGTCAAACACCCTCCTCCCGTCGAGCACCGTCTCATAGGCCAGAATCTTGATTCATCGCTTCTTTTGAGAGCGATAAAATTTTGCTATTGTGGCACATATCCCTTAATAATGTTGACCAAAACTTGTATCATTATCCCTTTTGGATCGTTACCATTCTTCTGGTGGGCTGGTGGACATTTAATTCGCTCAGGCTAGGCCAGATAATTGTTTCATTGTATGGGCCCAATAGTCTTCCAATAGTCTCGTGGACTCCCTAGTTAAAAATCCCAAACCTGATTTTGATGGCTATTGCATGGCAATTTCAGCACCATTGCAAAAGACAAATCAAACTCCCTTTCAAACTCATTTTCTAAAAAGCTGTAATGGGAAGTCTAAAATGCCAAATTATACGAAGAATTTGTTTTAAGTTAATGAAAGAAAATTTAAAATCCTCAATATTAGTTGAAATAGTCTTCTGACGCGTTCTCACAACTTAATACACCTCGAAAAAAGTAGAGAATACATTTATCAAGCTCCCTAGACACTTCTATGAAATTCATAAAATTATTATCTGAATAATAGAGAGAAATCATTGCAATGCCTAAGAAAGTAGTCAACCACCAATCATCTAACGATAGTGGTGGCAAAGAATGGTGGAAATACAGAAGAAACCCCAAATAGTTGTTTTTTCTGCTTTAAGCACCTTGGGAAATCTTTGCTGGTGGCATGGGGGATGGTGTACAAGGAGCTTGCAGAAACAAAGACTGTCTGTGGTGTATTCTAGATTATTGTGTGTAGATATTTCCGTCTAGATTTTTCTGTCATCATTGTTTAATTTAAATTGTTCAATCATTTAATCTTTTACTACTACATTTTGTCAGTGTTGCCAAACTAAATCGCAAAAGTAAATAAGTACGGGTTAGGCACTTTTTGCCCGTGAATGTTTAAACTTTATCAATTTGTGCTGATTTCTTTCTCTCTCTCTGTTTGTCTGAGCAGGTGTTTGCTTGTCCCTGTGTCTGTCTTTGTGGGTTTGTTTGTCTGACTCTGTATGTTTATTTATCTTTTCTCTCTCTCTCTCTCTCTCTCTCTCTCTCTGTCTCTTTCTCTGTCTGTCTTTGTGTGTGAGTGGATGTTTGCTTCTCTCTCTCCGTGCCTCTGTGTCTTAGTGAGTGTTTATTTGTTTCTCTGTCTGTCTTTGTGTGTTTGTGTGTCTGACTCTGTGTGTTTGTATTTTTTTTGTTTCTGAGCGGATAGTTGCTTGTCCTCGTATCTGTCTTTTGTGTTTTTTTGTGTCTAACTCTGTCTGTTTGTAGGTGTTTCTCTTTCTCTCTCTCTCTGTGCCGTGTGTCTGAGCGGCTGATTACATGTCTCTGTGTCTGTTTCTGTTGGTTGGTATGTCTGAATCAATGGTTTTTTTATGTGTTTTTTCTCTCTTTCTCTTTCTGCGCCAGTATATCTGAGCCGATGTTTGTTTGTCCCCGTGCCTGTCTTTGTTTGTTTGTCTGTCTGACAGTGTGTTTGTCGGTGTGTTTGTCTCTCTCTCTGCCTCTGTGTCTGAGTGGCTGTTTGATTCTTTCTCTCACTATTTTTCTTTCTCTCTATCTCTCTCTTTTTCTTTCTTTCTCTCTCTCTCTCTCTCTCTTTCTCTGTCTCTCTCTCAGTATCTGTGTGTCGGAGCGGCTGTTTGTTTGTCTCTGTGTCTGTCTTTGTGTGATTGTGTGCCTAAGTCTGTGTGTTTGTAAGTCTTTTTGTCTCTTTCAATCTCGGTGCCTGTATGTCTTAGTGAGTGTTTGGCTGTTTCTCTTTGTATGTGTCCGACTCTTTGTGCTTGAAGGTGTTTTTTTTTTCTCTCTCTCTGTGCCTGTGTGTCTGAGCGGCTGATTACATGTCTCTATGTCTGTTTTTGTTGGTTGGTATGTCTGAATCAGTATTTTTTTTTATTGTTTTTTCTCTCTTTCTCTTTCTGTGCCAGTATATCTGAGCGGATGTTTGTTTTTCCCCGTGTCTGTCTTTGTTTGTTTGTCTGCCTGACAGTGTATTTGTCGGTGTGTTTGTGTCTCTCTCTGCCTCTGTGTCTGAGTGGCTGTTTGATTCTTTATCTCTCAATTTTTCTCTCTCTCTCTATCTCTCTCTCTTTCTTTCTTTCTTTCGTTCTCTCTCTCTCTCTCTCTCTCTCTCTGTTTGTTTGTTTGGCTGTTTGTTTGTCTCCGTGTCTGTCTTTGTGTAATTATGTGCCTAAGTCTGTGGGTTTGTATGCATTTTTGTTTCTGTCACTCTCTCACTGTGCCTGTGCGTCTGAGCGGATGTTTGGTTGTCCCCCTGTTTTGTGCTTTTTTGTCTGACTCTGTGTGTCTGTAGTTGTTTTTGTCAATCTACCTTTGTGCTTGTGTGTCTGAGCTGCTGTTTGCTTGTCTCTCTCTCTCTGCCTATGCATATTAGCGGGTGTTGGCTTCTCCCCATGTCTTCCTTTTTGTGCTTGTGTGTCTGAATCTGTGTGTTTGTATGTGTTTTACATCTCTCACTCTCTGTGCCTGTTTGTCTACACTGGTGTTTACGTGTTTCCCTGTCTGTTCTTGTGTGTTTGACTCTTTGTTTTTGTGTTTGTTATTGTCTCTCTAAGCCTTTATGTCCGAGTGGCTGTTTGCTTGTCTCTCTCTCTCTATGCTTCTGTGTCTAGCTTTGTATTCTTGTGTGTCTTACACTGTGTGTTTGGATGCGTTTTTGTCTCTCTCTCTCTGTGCTTCTCTGTGCCTGTGTGTCTGAGCAGGTGTTTACTGGTCTCTGTGTCTGTCTTTGTGTGTTTCTCAGTGGGTGTTTTCTTGTCTCTCTCTTTTCTTGTCTCTTTCTTGTCTGTCTTTGTGTCTTTGTGTATATGAGCGGGTTTTTCCTTCTCTGTGTGGATTTTGGAAAAAACCCAGCTCGTCTATCTCTGAAAAACGTTTAAATACTTTCCAATAGCCAATACCAATGTAATCAATGGGCAACGTTCATAGCTTGTAGCCCTTCCCATGGGGTCTATCGGGGGCCGTCATCCTCAAAAGCATAGGTTTTAGATTTCTTTACTATACAGGAAAAATGGGCATCTCAAAATTTTGAACCGGCGATTTTGGGGAAGAAATGAGAGTGGGATGGGGACTAGTTGCCCTACAATATTTTTGGTTATTTCAAACTGGCACTAGAACTTTTGATTTCTGATCAAATGATCCCTCCCTCGATCTTCTACGATCATGTTTTGGGGATGTTTTGCCACTTTTTTAAAAATTGGTCAAATTTTCTCAGGCTGGTAACCTTGGATAGATAACATTATATTGAACGAATTTTATTTATTTTAATTGAGCATCAAAATTTGATTCTTTAGATGTATCTATTGTTATCAAAACTGTTCGTTACCACGAACTGTTTGAAAACTAGTGTTATTTAGCAGTTTCATTTTGTTTGTTATATGGACAGACGACCTTCAAAGCAAGTTTGTCTTCCCAAAGTGATTCCAAGATGGTAATTATTTTTTTTATACGTAAAGCCATTTATTTTCCATCAATAAGCAATTCCAAACAAACTGTAATCAAATAGTGACTGTATCAATGGTTTTGTTTCAAGACTAATTTTATCTTGGGGAGAAGTGACCATACACTCTGGGCTGAGGCTCAGGCCTCAGAGATCCGTTGCCTTCACCCCTCCCCCCAGATAAGTCTAACTAATTATCGATGAGAGGTACCATGATTACCTTAATAAGCATCGTCGGAGTCTGGTGTCGAGTCACCTGAGGGGTCAATATGTTCTTTTCAGGGTTAAAATCATACATTTGTTGGTTATTTTCTTCACATTTTGTCGATTTCAACCGTCATGTCAGTGTTTTTTTTTTCTTAGAAAAGTAGAAATGAGCCACTGTGAAACTGAAATTTTGAAATTTACTACCTTTCGTATAGCGGTGTCCATTTTCTAGTTTTCCTATTTTTACCCAGTATATACAAAGCTAACCAACCAGAGGTCCATGAAAATTACAAATTCCATAGGGGTCTTTGAAAAAAGTTTATAATTTTTAATAGATGTTAATCTAATCTCGAAACAAGTTTTACGCTGAAGATACAAATCCGTTAATTATTGATACTAATAATCCAAACATACTAATTATCCTTTGGCTATTATGGACTGATTTTAAGAATACTGAACGAATCCATCCGTAACAGATTATAAAACTGTTCCTTTTAATCGAAATGAGATCCTTATTATTTAAATAATACTATAGTGGATTCATAAGAATTGATGTGACTTTGGAACACCGATTGCTCTATACATATTTTTTTTTACTGTGGCGTTGATTATTAAATGTTTATTGTTCTAGGAAACAGACCGGTAACCTAAACACCGAGTTGACTGAGCGTGTCGATAATGTCACCTTGGCGGTGCTGGGCCAACAAGGGACTGCATGGAAAAATCTGACTTCGAAGCTTGAAAACGAACTTGGACAGGTTAGTAGTCTTGTCAGTTATTGGGTGTTTTGACTCAATTGTTTGAATTCGTTTTAATTAGAAGTTGATGAATTAATTTAGATTTTGTTGCAAAAGGTATATACTGTTTAATGCGTGACGTTATAGAATGTGTGACCTAATCTTGTATTGCGTAATTGGTTAAGTAATGGAATGGCTATTAAAGTACCAATGACAGTTAAAATGAAAGCTTGAAAGAGGGGTTTCAGGTAGTTGTTTTCGATGCGCACTATAAATTTCACATCAGCTGTTACACTGTAAGCTCTGATTCAAGGACAAACGAAAAAGTCCTTTTTGGGCTCGTGGCCAGAATAGTAATCAACCGTTAAAAATTGAATTTCCTATTTATCAATTCAGCCCAAGGTTCACATTTTTTCACGAAAACCGCATAGGCTATACTCACCTCGCTTTCATTCGCTATATCGAAATCGGCAGCATAGAAAACAAGGGCAAAACCTAAGTGGTTCAAAAGGCAAGACATTAGATATGAAAGTTATATACTTACCACAAGTTTTAACATCATAATATTTTGCTAGTACCAAAGGGATCACCAGTTAGATGATTGGTCCCAAAGGAATGAACAGCGAAAGGGACAGTTAAATGAATATTTGAAATGGTTAAGTGGAAAATTTCTCAACCACATATATATCATAGCAAATCGAAAGACCAGGAGCTAAATTTTTGATGTTAAAAACATTCCGATACAGCTCTGAAGTGTGTGGTAGTAGCTGGAACCAAATTAAAAAAAAAGAATTACGAAAAAACAAAAAACCAGTAGATTTTAAACATTTTACAAAACTATGGTTTCTAGATACAGATGGAGTGAAGATGAGTCCACGGGATATAAAGAAATTTTTATATAGATATTGCTGTTAATTTAAATTTATAAGATTTTATTGAATATATTTTAAAGAATTTTGAATATAGTACCGAACTAATAAATGATGAGTTTGAATTCAAGATTAGATATGTACCGGAGGAGGTTTGAAAAGTGATGGGCTCGTCAGTCTTCCAGTCACACAGATCAAAAATTCTTGCATCATTCCGATTGAAAAAGGGTTCAGCATTCCAAACCTTGCACTAAAGAGCTGAAAGATGTGGTGAAGGGGCCCCTGGCCTACTCTGGCCCTCCAGTTATAACGATTGAAAATTTATGTGATATTTCAGTTCAAGCAAAGTACTAAATGCCTATCTTTCGTCTAGGAATCTGGTGAATGGAAAAGAAGGGGAAGGTTGGATGACTCCGTGCCCACTTTATGCCTACAGTAATATAGATAAAAAATATAGCATTTTTGTCTTACATACTCGGCTCAATTAATAATACTCTATTAAAAATTTGTCACAACAGTAACGAGGGTGAATCGATTCAAGTTTTAATCCTTTGGGTACACCCTGTTCAATCTATAAATCAAAAGTACAGAAATAGCATGGCTCTTTAATTCAAAACGTATAGTCGACTACATTCTTTATAGTTTTGAGCATGGCGAATGGATAACGGTTGTTAACCGTTTTATAACAGACCTTGACGACAAGTGAAAAACCGTTGACTGTCTACGTTGCGACTTTCTACTGTTCAAGATATTATATTTGCTAAATTCACTGTCCAACCTATCATAATACAAACTTAACCCAAACAAAAGCATAAAATATCTCCAGGAGGTCCTTCCCCGGGCTAGGGATGGGGCCTCACTTGGGTTGATATTGCGGCTCTGGAGTCTTTGGATTATTGTATCGACCCACCTAGTGGGTGTTCTCCCTTTAGGACATCGCCTGTCGTTTTTCAAGGCCTTGAAACCCATTGAATTCCTTTTACTCTATCAATAAGAAAAGCTACGCTTTCAAGAGCTCCATGATCATGATACACTTTTTGGCTCATCATTTTGTACTGATTTGTCCCATAAATTGTCAAACATGGCACCTAATTAGTTTTAGAACTACACAACTGCTTATAGAGAAATTTTTTCATTAGGGAATTGACTTCCTGTGTTCTCCCAGTTTATTAACAAGTAAATGGCTGTAAAGGTTTTCCCTCAGAAATTTCAAATAGATGATTCACTTTTACTATTTAGAACATTTGATTTAATAGTTATAGGAATATTTGAGAATGAAGAACGGTCTAATCTGTTTTCCAACTAAAGCTTATCTCGTACTTGAAGGAATGATGAAGCTATAATAAAAAAACAATATTTCAATAATAATATTTGTTCAAAATCAAAAGGATCCAAGTAAGTGTTCGTCAATGAACAGCTATAAAAAAACTTGTTATATCGATATAAAGCACGAGAAGCTATCCAGTAGTTATAAGTTGTATCCTGTAGATGGGTACAAGCGGACCCATACCCCAGTGTACTTTTGAAGTCGCTAACCACTCATATTCAATTGGTACAAGTGGACCCATATACCGATGTGCTATTGGAGTTGCTAGCTCCTCCTCTTGGTTTAATAAGTTTCATGACAGCCCTACCCCGGTGTACTATTGCAGTAGCTAGCTCCTCCTATAGGTTTAATACGTTTCATGGCAGCCCTATCCTGTTGTACTATTGGAGTTCCCAACACCTTTTTTGGGCATTATTCCAAAAATATGCAAACAGAATAACGAGAATTTTGGGAATTTTAAGAGTGATCAAGAGTGATAAGAGTGCTTTATCTGTTATTGCGTTATCACTCATTTTGTCAGTGAAATAATGCAACGAATTTGTCTAAATAAGTCATCCAGGAGGAATTTAATCAAATTATTCTGGATTATTAAAAATATCACAGCTCTTGAATATAATTTTAAAGTAATATGCGATACAATTTGAATTCTAACTAAAACAAAATTTATTTCAAAAAAGAATAAGTCTGATAAGATTGGTAATAAGGACAGCAGATTATATTTACCTATTAATTTTACTTGTAAGCAGATTGAAGATATTCATTTACCATAAATTTTAAATCAGCGTGAGGTGAAACAGACCCTTCCTAGTAATTTGTATTGTAATGATACTCCAGTTTTAACTTATGAATTTTCAAAAACTATTGAGCAAATGATTTTTAATTATAATTTAATACTTATAAGATTGTACAGTGATATAAAATGGAAACCTGTGTGTAATTATAAGCAACTAGGTATATTCGTAAATCCCACTTACCAACATGGTATAAGAGAGGATTTATAAATAATTAAACATGAAGATCTTCAAAATATAATGAGTAAAGAGGCCAAATTCTATCTTTTCCATCATTTGAAACCATCAAATATTCTTGGTAGCTTGGAGAGGGATTTTGATTTATTCATTGATAAGTGGTGCAAGAAAGAGAAAAAAATAAAAAGAGTTTTCAAAGTTGGAAGAATTTAATTATTAGTAGAATGCGAAATAAAGTATATGCTAACTTAAAAACAGTAACATTAAATCTTTATTTTATAATGCTAGAATAAAACAAGTAATTGCTAATCTACAGAAAGAATTTGTAATTGTACCAGTTGATAAAGCTAATAACAATTTTGCCATAATTTGTCAGAAGTTGTTTTGTGATGTCTTAGGCAAGGGAGTTAGGTACGACCAATGTCTATGAAAAGGTGAAGTTAGAGGATGAAATTTAATGGAAAAAACAGAAGAAATATCGTTTAAAAAATTTATTATTAGAATCAATGATAATGATGAAAAGTTCCCTTAACTATATTGGACTGTAAAATTTCATAAAAATCCCCTAAACCACGGTTTATTGCTGCAGCAGCTGGATGTCGAACTCGAATTGCTGCTACTGACCTTTCTTAGATTTTGTAGGGAATTATAAATAAATTTAAAACCTATTGCTCTGGTATTGAAAATTTTTTGAAATTTAATCCATACTGGAGTGTTAATAATTCACTGCAGGTGATAGACTCTTTAACAATGGTTTCAGCTAAAAGAGTTGAGTCTTTTGATTTTTCGACAATTCATACTAATCTATCACTTAATGTAGTGTTAGAAATTTAAAAACATATACTAAGAAATCGTTCCTCTTATATAGTAAGAGTTTCTTAAAAATAGACACTTATAATAAAAAAGCTAGATGGATAAACTCCTTTACGCTACAATTAGTTCGAGATGTTACAGCCTAGATATGATTTTTGACTTATTAGAATTTGTTTTATACTATACTTATATAAGATTTAAAGGTAATTCATATAAGTAAATTGTGGGAATTCCCATGGGGGGATGCCAGCCCATTTATAGCTGATTTATTTTTAAGTCAATTAGAATATAAATATATGATGGATAAGAATAATCCAAATAACTTAAAACATAATTGTAAGGAAAGTAAAACTGTTCAAAATAGGGATGAAACCTTTTTATTGACAGCGAACAGATATAAAATTTAACTGGATATTTCGAACACATATACAGTGTTCATCATCAGCAGTAAAACTAAACTTTTACTGTTTTTTAGTTTTACTGCTGATGATGAACACTGTATATGTGTTCGAAATATCCAGTTAAATTTTATATCTGTTCACTGTCAATAAAAAGGTTTTATCCCTATTTAACTGTTTTACTTTCGTCATGAAAAGGCAGTGTGGTCTTCGAAGTTATCTAAATTGTAAGGAATTGATATTATTGATATTTCTATTGATATTTCTTGATATTTCTAAAAATATTAATCCATCAGAGCTGACTCGTGAACCTAGTCATAGCACAGGTCTAGAAGATCATTTCTTAGATTTGAATATTAAAACTTCTGATAATAATAAATTAGTTTTAAAATGTATAATAAAACTTATGATCTTGATTCTGAAGAGATTAATTTCCCGTTCCTGAAATTAATATACATTCAAATATCACATATTCAGAATTTTACTCACAAATATGTAGATATGCAAGAATTTGTAGTAGTTATGTTGATTTCAAAAGTAGATGTAAAATTTTTACGCCAAACATTGATTTTAAGAGGTTTTTCAGCAAAGAAATTAACTTAGCACTTTATAAATTAAGTTTTAACTTTTAAGTAAATACCGAAAGAATTATCTTGAAACGCTTAGTGAAACTTTTGGATGATTTGCTTTCCTTGTTGATATAAAATACGAGTCCCTGACCTGTGACAGTGTATTTCCGATGGATTTTGTATGTTTCGTTTTCTCATATGGTCTTAATTTGCGTTTTTTTTCTTTGAATTTTATTTTGGTCACATTTGTATTGATTGAGATTATTTGGTAACAGTGTAAAATGGTAACAAATGTTCTGTTTTAATATGCATATTGGATAGGTATGATCATGCAGGTTAAAATAAATACTCGAGGGCCAAAACCAAGATAGGATAAGTTCTGGAGTTATTTAGTTGTTTTACATTGGTTTTTAATAGGTATATATTTTTGGGGTGATACCTAGCATGGGGATGCCGAAGGGAATCTATGGCAGGCCCACCACTTTCCTGGGTACGGAATGTAAAGTGCCGAAACCCTACAGGGAAGTGTGTAGTCTTCTGATGAGCCCTTGTGTTTGGTTGTCGTCTCTGAATTATTCATCTTTTTCATTGTTTCTAATATTTGGTAAATAACAACTTATACTTACTTATTGCCTCTCCATGGATTATTCTTTACGGTTGATTGTGTATGGCAATGCTGTTTAACCTTCGTAATTGGATGGATGAGCAGGGTTAAGGCCTCATTAAAGTACTGATCTATATTAATTACTAAAGTAAAAAAACAGTCTTCCTTTCTCCTTCTGGCTTCTTCTTCTTCTTTTTTTTTCTTTTTTTCTTATGGTGTATGTTTATTTCTGGGATCATATATCCAACCCCAATTGAGAAGTCGATTGCACAATTAGCTTGTTACGATATTGTGACGTGGCTAGCATCCCGGAAATATTACATTGACTGCCTAGAATGTATTTCTAAAAACATAATATCATAAATGGCTTGTTGGGTCTGTCGAGTAAATCGTCATTCTCTTACCATAGGCAATAATGGGTCTCACGTTCAATTCATAAGTCACAAATAAACTTCTTTAAATCAATGGGAAACTGCTTAGAAGCTAAAAAGTTTTGTTGGCTTAGTTGTTATCTCAAAGAACCAGATGTGAGGGAATTGAGCAGGTATTGTGTTGTTTCACCAACAACATGAATGATCACGTAAAACTAGATTACGCATCATTCTTGGAATTCTTGGGAACACGCCAAGAAATTATCGGAAATCATGTTATGAATTCTCTGGTATTCGTTGCATCATTTCACCGACAAATCTCAATAGGAAAATAGTAGAATCTCAATAGTAAAATATATTAATAGTTAAGAATTTTTTTAAGAAAGGATTTCATTTTTACAGGTTTGGAGACAAATAGCCGTTTTGCATCAGACAGCATCACAATCTCAAAACATTCTTGACAAGATGGAATTACAAACAGTGACTCACATCAATGGAACACTTAAAACGCTTGCCAACATGGATGGAAAGGTTTGTTTTTTCACTTGATAAGCTATATTTAGAGATGTAAAAAGAGACAGCAAGGCTTCTGCGAGTGTTTCAAACGAAAAACCTCCTAATCCAACTTTGAAACACCAACAAAGCTAATAAATACAAGCTAAGCCACAAAATAGCACAGGTAAACATTTTAAATCCTACTTTTCCGAAGAAAAACATCCAAAATACACTTTGGAACACCCTAAAAGCTAACACGGATAAGCTGAATCACGAAACAACAGAACTAAACATCCTAAGCCATACTTATCAAAATACACTCTGAAACACCAACAAAGCTAACACAGAAAAGCTACACCACAAAACAGTACAACTAAACATTTTAGATCATATGTTTCAAACGAAAACTTCTAAATACACTTGAAAATGCCAACAACGCTAACATAGACAATATAAACCAGGAATGTGCACTACTAAACATCCTAAGTCACATTTTTCAAACGAAAAATGTGATTTCTTCAAAAAAACTCTTTTAAACTCCAACAAAGCTAACATAGGCAAGCCAAACTACGAAACAACACAACTAATAATCCAAAATCGTATATTTCAAACGAAATACTTCCAAAATACACTTTGAAAAGCCAACAACGCTTTGAGAGCCATACCTAAAATGAAAGGAGAAGGTTGCTCGGATTTTAGAAGGTGATTTATGTATGGTATAGAAGGCTTTAATTTTACAGGGGTAAATGTTTGAAACCACTAGATTAGAAGAATAAGGAAAAGGTTTATTCAAGGAAAAGTTGTATGCAATATTTGGCTTGTACTCGTTCTCGTCAAATTTACACAGGTATTCAGACTTTTGGAAAGTGAGTTCAAGATCATCCTTTCCTGGCTTTATTATATTGATTTCAGTGCCTTAAGAATAATGTTTTTCAATAATTTTAGCAAGTTTAGTTATTAATAAAACTTGTATGTAAAATAAAAGTTCTTTGTTCCTCGACTATTTTCTTGGAATAATTACTTCGATATTTGAGTCTGGTTTCCCCTTGAAGCCTACTGGGAAAAAAAGAACGAGATATCCTCCGAAAACCCTGGATTGATGATGAAGCCATTGAACCTATCAATGCTCGTAACGCTTGCTTCTTGAAAAGTTTAAATGACTCACCTGAAGAAAGAAAAAAATGAATATATTCGTCAGCGAAATTTAGTGAATAAGTCAAAACTTTCTAAAAGAAGGAAATATTATATTGACAAATTCAACGAGCAATAAGGAGATATCCAGGGCACTTGACAGACCATTAATGGCGTGGTTGAATGCACATGTAAACTTGATGGCCCCATAAACGATATCACTATCAGGGGTGTTATAGTCACTGATAAGCAGCAGATTGATGACGAATTTGGTAAATTTTTCTCCCATATTGGAAGTGCAACCAAGGAAAACACTTCCCACACTTCCCACGGAGACCCAGTGAAAAGTGACACGCTCTTCGAAGATAATCAATGAAAATATCCTACCTTTCAATTTGAGAAAGCTTCAATTGAAGAGTTAGAGAAAATTGTGAAAAATTTGAAGTCAAAGGCTTCTGGTATTGACGGTTTGAATCTGAAAGCATTCAAAGTATTTTCAACATATCTACTACTATGTCTTCTTTACCTTGTTAGCCTTTCATTTGAAGTCGGCCAGTTTCCCGACGCACTTAAACAAGCGAAGGTCCTGCCACTGTTCAAATCAGACAATAAGCAAGATATTAAGAACTGGTGACCTATAAGGTTGTTACCACTATTCTTAAAGATATACGAGAAAATAGTACATCGACGGCTATATGAACATTTAGAAAAGCTCGGAATATTAAGTAAATCACAGTCCGGTTTCAGAACTAGACATTCAACTGTTCTTGCCGCATACCATCTAATGGAATGCGTTGATAGTACCCTAGAAAGGAATCTTATCCCTCCTACTGTATTCGTAGATTTCAGGAAAGCATTTGATGCTGCAGGATAACTTGTTTACCGCAAAAATAATTTTGAGTGGTTTAGGTCTTAACTGCATGGTAGGTCTACCAATGTTATGAAAGCTGAAGTGGTAGAGAAAACCTTCAATATGAATTGTGGTGTATCACAAGGCTCTGTATTTGGACCTTTATTGTTCTTATATCCGTAGATTTCATGCGTTTTTACCTTCCTGATGCCGTAGTTACATCATTCGCAGGTGACACAGCGCTTACACTGATCATATTATCTATTGAGGATCTTATAGAGAAAACTAATATAACTCTTCAGAATTTATTTCAGTTCACAAAACATAGTTTTCTTGCAGTGAACATTCAGAAGATTAATTGTATAATTTTTAATCACATTAGTAAAGTTGTACATAGTTTTCATAGTATTCTTTTATAAGGGGTTTCTATTACTCAGATTTTTCAATGTAGGCATCTAGGATTTCATTTGATTTAAATTTTAGTTGGATTCAACATTGCAAAGTTATATCTTCCAAGTTGGCTTGAAGAGTTGGTATTTTAAGAAGATTTCACAATCTTTTTCCTCTACATTTTCTGAAAGCAATTTATTATTCAATTGTTCATCCTTATTTAGTGCATGGTTGTTCATTGCATGCAAGCAGTTTTTCTAGCCTGTGTAATGGGTCCAGATTATACAGAATAAGGCAATTAGGAGCTTCGGTGAGTATTTTGCGTGTGGTAGTACAAGAGATTGTTTTAGAGTTTGAGATATTTTGGATATTGATTGCATTAAGTCTTGACAGATTTTAATTTATGTATACCAGGTTTTAAATGGATTGTTTCTTCAGTATTTTAGAAGTTTTTATCGATGTAATTCAAATTATTACGATTATTCTAATAGGAACTCCAAACAGCTGACTAGTGAAATCAGGCATACAACGCAACCTGGATTTATGGTTAAACATATAGGTGTTGATATTTGGAACTCAATCCCAGAGTGTGTCAGGTGGTCTGAAAACTTTATGTTATTTAAAGAAAAACTAAAAATAATTTTCTGAATAATTTGTAAATTATGGTGGTCAAAATTTATCACTGCTTTTTTTTAATGTGAGAGATGGCTGTGTAGAGACTACATAGTTTTTTTCTATGTTTTTTCTTTTTTGCGCATTTTTTTATCTTGAATGAATAAGTTATCGTTTATATGTTGTTGTTTTGCTGCTTAATAGGGGCATTCAAGGTCCCTACTCTGAGCAGCATAACGTTGATTTTAGTATAGTTTAGTTAATTTTTTTTTGTTGAAATAAATGCATACCTACCAACCTACATACCTACCTTTGTCTTACAAAGCCATTTAAGAATCAAAAACATAGCCTTGTCTAGCAAAACACAAAATCCAGAGCTTTATCGGTCTAGAAACTGTGTAGAGAATTCTCTGTGTGGGGATATAGCCTTTTTCATTGAATTTATTTCTCAGTACATAACACTAAGAATTGTTTGCTGGTCCAAATGGTAGAAGCAGCATTCCGTTGAGGAAATCTCCGGTCTTAAGTTCGATTCCTACAAGGGAGGGAATATTTTTATGACGAATTATAAAGGTTTCCTGAGGAAAATATCTTCAACAAAACCTTGAAGAAAGAAAATCTCGAAGAAAAAATGAATGTTGAAGAAAAAGAAATCTCTAAGAAAAAAAATGTCTCGGAGAAAAAATGAAATCTCGAAGAAAAGACCTTATGAAGAGAAAAGGACTTTGAAGAAAAAACGTCTTGAAGAAAAAAGAAATCTTGAAGAAAAAAATATCTCGAAGAAAAAATGGATAAAATCGATATGAAAAAGGAATCTCAACGAAGAATACTCCTTGAAGAAAAAGAATACCTCGAAAAAAAAACGCGTTGAAAAGGATTCCTTGAAAAAACACCTTGAAGAAAAGTATATACATATCTTAAAGCATTACTTAACACCCACATGTGGTCCGTCCTCAGTTACAACCAGGGCTCCCTACTTGACTAGCGGGCCCTGGGCTCTAGCAAAACAGGTCATGAGAGATTAAGTCATCCTCAATAAATTTAGCAAGTCATGTGATATAACTTTATCCTCAACATATATAAACATTCCCTATTGCGTAGCAAACACTTGTATGTTGAAGAAAAGTAATAACACCTGAGTCTTAAGGAGATCGCCGTTAAGCTTCTTTGTGATCAACGATGAAGAACAAAAGGGCAATGGCTATGGGCGTCATTAAACTCATCTATGCCTCACCAATTGTACACAGTGAAAAAATATACCTTTTTCATTGTAATAATCCTAAATTGCACTCGATATTCTAAAGAGTTATTTAATTTTGGTACTTTTATTCCTTGTAGTTATCTGTCAAGCTGGTTTGTCATAAAGTCTATTTCACTGATGATAGAAATATCTACTATACCACAAAATTGATTCACTTAAAAAAAAATGATTCACTTAACTTCAGCATATCTTATATTCTCTCTATTGTAATTATATTATTTATTCCAATTTATTATTGTATTATTAGGTTTTTACCAAGTTTCGCTTGGGAAAAAAAGGCATTGAAAAAATGTCCTTCGCAAAACAACTTAAATCTTATGCTCATAGAAAGTTGGCTAAGAAATATTTTTGAAAATTCGTTGGTTTTAAAAAGACCGTTGGGTAGGTTAAAGGAAGGGGAATGGTTAAGCGATTAATGGAAGGCACTAAAGTTTGATGTTGCCGAAGTTCTTGTGTAACTTTCTAGATTGAGTTGGATTGTATACTCATTTGTTTGCCTGCCTAGCCTGCAAAATATAACTGTTCTACCAGTGAAAACTAAAATCTTGCGTGTGTGTCTTTTGGTGAGCTTTGGAAATTTTTAATCATATCAAAACAAGTTTAAAGCTTGATAAAGATATATTGTAACCGCAAGAAATATATTAAGTATAAATGTTTTACCTAATTGCTAAATAAATATGTCATTCTAACTTCATTGACAGATTGGGGACATGATGCCTGTTTAAATAAGCCATGAATATCAATAGAATGGGAGAGAGGATAATCCCCCACTAAAAGTAAATCCCATATATTTTCGTAAGTTGGTGCCACTAAACTATACAAACGTAAAGCAAACTTACTTTACTAAGAATGAAGTCCAAAACAACAATGTGTTAAGTTGAATTGCCACTTCTTTCTTGCTATTGTCGTCTATTAAATAGCATTAAGCAGTCACTTCTGCTTAACCCTGATTGAATTTAGCCATTGCAACATTATAGGGCTAGGTTGAATGGGGTTGAGTTGCACGGTGGTTGAACTGAATTAGGGTTAAGTTTCAACGAAGGGTTGGATTGAACGGGTGTGGAGCTAAATGGATACCCATATTTTGTAATTAATTTTGGTCATAAAGTTTATTTCTGAAATGTAAATATTCTAGAAATACACATATTTTCTTATGAAATGCGGAAAGATTTGAGATATCGTAAATTTAAGCAGTCATTATTTTATACTAATGTATAAAGTACATGCCTCAATTTATATAACTTACATGATAATGACTCCGTTCTTTGGTCCTATGACTAGGTCTTTTTTTTCTTTTTTTTTCTTTTTTTTTGATAAAAAAAACATCATCAGGCAGTCACTGCACACAAGTTTGATTAACCCACTAACTTAGAAGTTTATCACGGTTTCACCGTGAAATTGGGTCTGTATATACAGTCACAAAACGATTTATGAAAAATATTCAGAGGAGTGGGAGGGGGAATTGAATTTCACCAAAGTCCTAACCCACCTAGATCGCTTTTTCGCACTTGAAAATGGTAACATGATAATTTTCAGAAAAATTATAGTTGGTTTTTCAGAAAAAATAGTATGTTATATCTGTATAAATAAATACCATTGGTGCTCGTTTAATAACATAGATATTTATTTATCTATTTGACTGAGGGCTTATACAGAAAAAGGACCATGTTATTCCTTCAAACGGAAAAAAATGAAGAAAATAAACAGAAACGAATATTAACAATAAGGAAGCAACGGCAATTAATGGGAAGTGTAACCTATAAAATACACCATAGGTTTCTTGATATATACCATAAGTATCTTTGATAAATGTATTATATATAAAAACAAAGTATATTACTGCTGAAAATTACTGTTTCATAAGAAGTGTAAGTAAGTGTGACGCCTCAAGGTGCAAACCGGTGATGCTTGTCTCCACTTTGTTGCCCTTTAACCAGGAAGTTCAATGGGAGGCTGGCATCCAGCCATCCAGTACTTTCGCACACCGTTCCTGTTTACCTTCCCCAGATTTCTTCAGACACCCATTTAGAGCTGGGTTGACTCTGGCTGAGCTTACAGAGTCACGCCACTGGCTCCTGTCCAAAAACCAAATAACTGACCATACCAAGGATCGAAACCCTGTCCTTTGGACAAAGAGTTCCCAACCCTGCGCGCCAACCATTTATCCAGAACGGTAGGACGGCTATTTTTTCATACATTATATATGATTTTTACTTACATTATTAAATAAAAAAGGAGGAACAAAAAACTTAATACGAACTGAAATTATTAGGAATATGAGGAGGGTCACCCCAAAGCCTATATCTCGCTCTTTGCGCCAAAGCTCTCTTTACGCAATACCTCTTTTGAAATTACCAAAAAACTTTAACGTAAAGAGCGAGGTATTGAGTAGGGGGCGAGCCCCTTATATACGTAATAATTTCTGTTCGTTTTACGTTTGAATATTGCTCCTTACTTTCAGTTGATTTTTTTTTATTTATTTAATTTCTGGTCGTTTTTAAATAATGCTGGAAAATCGGGCACCCCTTCATTGAAATATCCCTTACCCATGAGCACTTCCTCCACGGAACGATTCTCAAACTTAACTCCCTCCCCCTCCCCCCAATAAGAAATCTCCCCTGAAAACGTTTGTATACTTCCCAATAATCAATACTGCATGTAAACAATGGGCAAAGTTCATAACTTGCAGGCCATACCCCGGGGATTGTGGGCGATTAAGTCATAATCAACTATGATTGTTCATCATCAGCTATGCATCATCGACTATGCTGAACAAAATGGCTATCTCAAGAATTGATCGGGTGACTTTGGAAAAAAATGAGTGTGGGAGGAGGCCTATTTACCCTCTAATTTTTTGGTCACTTAAAAGGGCACTAGAACTTTTAACTTCCATTCGAAAGAGCCCTCTTGCGATATTCCAGGACTACTGGGTCGTTACGATCACCCCCGGAAAATATAACAACAAATAAACACGCATCCGTGATCTTTCTTCTTGCAAAAAATACAAAATTCCACATTTTTGCAGATAAGAGCTTAAAACCTCTAAAGTAGGTTTCTCCAATACGCTGATTCTATGACTTTTAGGGGGTGTTTTTCCCTTTTATGAAAATAAAGCAAATTGTCTCGGGATCGTAACTTTTGGTGGGTAAGAATAAACTTCATGTAGCTTATATATTTGAAATTAGCATAAAAACATGATTCTTTTGATGTATCTATTGGTATGAAAATTCTGTTTTTTAGAGTTTCGGTTATTATTGAGCCGGGTCGCTCCTTACTTACAGTTTGTTACCACGAACTGTTTGATTATATTGATGCTGCTTTTCAGTATGTCTCATATTCTTTTAATAAAAGCATGCAACCATGGGTACACTAAGACATAGAGTCTGTGAAAGAGATTTAGCCCGGAATTTCTATATCTCCCTCTTTCTCTATTTTTCAGATTTGAAAAGTTTACTTATTGCTGTCTTACCTCTTTCTTAGGTATTAACCGTTACTACCCGAATGTCAGAAGTCGAAGAAAACCTCAATTACCTCCTTGGTCGCCTGTCTCTGGTCGTGCAAGAGTTCAATCAAATACGCGGGGGTCTTGGTGAGACATTAGACAGCTTGCGATCTAATATGGCAGTTATACACGAAAAGATTCCAGGAATTCAGAAGTCACGATCAACTAGTTTGAATTTAGAAAATGAATTAGAAAGGAAGGAAACCTTTGAGCCAAGTGAATAAAATGAAAGCAAGCTTTTTATTATTCATATACGTAGCAGCATTTTCCTTCCCTTAAATTTAAAATTTTTCTTTTCGTTCAAATTTCTCTTTTGTATTTTGATGATCAATATAGCTTATGACTTTAAATCGCTTCCGATGTGTCTGAGTTGTCCTTCACGTGTTGATTAGTTTATTAAACTCCTTAATTTATTTATAAAAAAAGAAAGTAATTTCTGTTCCAGCATTTAATAGATAGCTTGTTTTTTGATTAATACAGAGACAGTTTTGTTCACACTAGGAAGTAAAAATGACAGTATTAGACCTCTTATGGTTCAAACCGGCGGTGCTGACCTCCGTCCTGTGGCCCTTCGTATCAGAGAACCTTATTGTAGAAGTTTCAAGCTCCTATCTACAAAAATGTGGAATTTCGCATTTTTTGCCAGAAGAGAGATCACGGATGCGTGTTTATTTGTTTTTTTTGTTTGTTTTTTTTTTGTTTTTTCCGCAGGTGTGATCGTATCGACCGAGTGGTCCTAGAATGTCGCGAGAGGGCTCATTTTAACGGAAATCAAAGGTTCTAGTGCCTTTTTTAAGTGACCAAAACTTGGAGGGCACCTAGCCGCCCCTAACGCTCATTTTTCCCAAAAGCCACCGGATCGAAATTCTGAGATAACCATTTTATTCACCATAGTCAAAAACCTAATAACTATGTCTCTAGGAACGTCTTACTCCCCCGCAGTCCCTGTGGGAGGGGCTGCAAGTTACAAACTTTGACCTGTGTTTACATATAGTAATGGTTACTGGGAAGTTTACAGACGTTTTCAGAGGGATTTTTTTTTGTTTAGGGGGAGATTTTAGGGGGGGGAGTTACGTGGGGGGATATTTCCATGGAGAAACTTGTCATGGGGGAAGAGTATTTCAATGAAGGGGTCGCAGGATTTTCTAGCATTATTTGAAAAAAACAATTAAATAATATATATGAAAAGTTTTTTCTACTGAAATTAAGGAGCAGCATTAAAACCTAAAACGGACAAAAATCATTACGCATATGAGGGGTTTACCTCCTTGTTATACCTCACTCTTTACGCTAAAGTATTTTTAGTAATTTCAACCATTTATTCTACGACCTTTGTGATTCAGAGCTCATTCTTCAGGAATTGGGACAAAATTTAAGCTTTAGGATAAAGAGCGAGGTATCGACGAGATTTGAAACCCCTCATACACGCAATAAAAACATACGAATATAGAAGTTCGTTACGAAAATTAATTCGTCAGTTATGTATATTTTTTGCCAATGAAAACGTTTGTAAATATTGAAAGTTCTAGTTGCTTTTTTAAGTAATCAAAAGATTGGAGGGCAACTAGGCCTCCTCCCTCGCTCCTTTTTTATTAATTGCAACTAATTAATATGCAAATTTTGTTTTAATTATTTATGTGTGGAGAGCCAAGATCACTGGCTCTGTATCAACTGTAGTAATGGCTCTGTATCAATCTGATCAACTGTAGTAAGGAGCGACCCGGCTCAATAGTAACCAAAACTCTAAGAAATGGAATTTTGGTACCAATAGCTACAGCAAAAGAATTGCATTTTAATGCTGATTTTAAATATACAAGTTTCATCAAGTTTAGTCTTACCCATCAAACGTTACGAGCCTGAGAAAATTTGCGTTATTTTAGAAAATAAGGGAAACACCTCCTAAAAGTCATAGAATCTTAACGAAAATCACAACATCAGATTCAGTGTATCAGAGAACCCTACTGTAGAAGTTTGAAGCTCCTATCTACAAAAATGTTGAATTTTATATTTTTTGCCAGAAGGCAGATCACAGATGCGTGTTTATTTGTTTGTTTTTTTTTTGTTTTTTTTTCCCAGGGGTGATCGTATCGACCCAGTTGTCCTAGAATGTTGCGAGAGGGCTCATTCTAACGGAAATAAAAAGCTCTAGTGCTCTTTTTAAGTGACCAAAAAATTGGAGGGCACCTAGGCCCCCTCCCACACTAATTATTTTCCAAAAGTCAACGGATCAAAATTCTGAGATAGCCGTTTTATTCAGCATAGTCGAAAAACTTTATAATTATGTCTTTGGGGACGACTTACTCCCCCACAGTCCCCTTGAGAGGGGTTACAAGTTCAAAACTTTGACCAGTGCTTACATATAGTAATGGTTATTGGGAAGTGTACAGGCGTTTTCAGGAGGATTTTTTGGTTGGAGGCAGGGGTTGAGAAGAGGGGGATATGCTGGGGGAACTTTTTCATCGAGGAATTTGTCATGGGAGAAGAAAATTTCCATAAAGGGAGCGTAGGATTTACTAGCATTACTTAAAAAAAAACAATGAAAAAATAAATATGAAAAAGTTTTTTTTTCAGTTGGAAGTAAGCAGCAGCATTAAAACTTAAAACGAACAGAAATTATTACCCATATGAGGGGCTCACCTCCTCCTAATACCTCGCTCTTTACGCTAAAGTATTTTTAGTAATTTCAACTATTTATTCTGCGGCTTTTGTGATTCAGGGGCCATTCTTAATGAATTGGGACAAAATTTAAGCTTTAGTGTAAAGAGGGAGGTACTGACGAGGGGGCAAACCCCCTCATATATGTAATAAAAACATGAGAATACAAAAGTTCTTTACGTAAGCTAATTTATAAGTCATGTTTATCTTTCACTTATAAAAAGATTCGTAAGAAATTAAAAGTTCTAGTTGCCTTTTTAATTAACCGAAAATCGAAGGGCAACTAGGCTTCCTCCCCCGCTCTTCTTTTCTCAAAATCATTCGATCAAAATTATGAGAAAGCCATTTAGCCAAAAAAATAAATATACAAATTTCGTTTTAATTATTCATCTGCGGAGAGCCAAAATCAAAACATGCATTGATTCAAAAACGTTCAGAAATTAAATAAAAAAAAACAAGTTTTTTTAAATGAAAGTAAGGAGCGACATTAAAACTTAAAACAAACAGAAATTACTCCGTATATGAAAGGGGCTTTTCCTTCTTAACCCCCCGCTCTTTACGCTATAAGTCCCGGTGTTTGGTTTTAACTAAAATTGTGAGCAATGAGCTGCTGCAGACGACAGTCTTATAGTGCAAACAAGCTTTCGGGTGGCCGAAGGTAAATGTCGTATAAACTCGACTTTTTTTCAGCCAGATTTAGCACAAATGCTAAAATATATCCCCCCCCTCAAATTCCCTTTATCCCCAAGCCCAGCACAGGATGCTCAATCTCAAAATTATTTTAATATTCTAATTATTCTTTATTTTAATAGCCCTATGGCTTTATTCTAATAGCCCTGGGTATTGCGCTATTCATTCATTTGTAATTTTGAGTTGATTTCGACTCTGTAAGATTTAATTTGTTGTACTAAACTTGAATATACGTTATTTACCGAAGTATTATTTATGATTTCTTATTCGATTGATTTGTTAGTTTGTTCCCCGATTTATATTAATAAATAGCATTGATATCAACGGGCCAAAGCCAAAACAAAATCATAGGCAGCGAAATAACGATGTTTAACTAAAAATACGCGATTAGTCAAAGTATTACCACAGATTTTGCAATATTATATTGTTACATAATCGCCACATTTAAATAGTTACCGTATTACAAATTCAAATTGTTCGAAAAATAAAGCCAGAATTTTTAACTTGTCCGTTGGGCATTGTTTGACAAAGAATATCCAGAAAATCTGCACAATTCTTAGCATCATTGCTGCAGAAAACTTAAACTACTTAAAAATTGCAAGGGAAGCCAATTAGAAGAGAAAATTGATTCCTAGAGTTTGAAAATTACCTTCCGTTTGTATTTTTGTTAAAATAAAGAATTCTAGAAAAATCACCCAAAAGTTTTTCTTGTGTAATCAGGGTACACATTTCTGGAGGGTGGTTACACTGAATATCGTCTTTATGTCTATAACTCCCTTCACTAGCAAAGCCTATCTATTAGTCTATTAGTGCTGCAAGATAAAACTAACAAAAACAAGAGCTAAGAGCTCATATGTCACTTGTGACGAGGCCGGGCGAGCCAAGAGCTAAAAGGTCATATGGTATGAGCTCTAGCAGAATTCTAAGAATCAATTGATTGATTTAAAAGAAACATCAGAGGCTTAATGCCCGTCAGGATTCAAAACAATAGCTCTGAGTCACGAGGTCTTTCTAAATATCAAAATTCATTAAGATCCGGTCACCCGTTCTAAAGTTAAAAAATACCTCAATTTTTCTAATTTTTCCAAATTAACACCCCCAGCTCCCCCAAAGAGAACGAATCCGTTCCAATTATGTCAATCACGTATCTATAACTTGTACTTATTCTTCCCATCAAGTTTCATCCTGATCCCTCCACTCTAAGTGTTTTCCAAGATTTCCGGTTTCCAAGATTTTTGTTTCCCCCTCCGGCCCTCTATGTCCCTGGTTCCGATTCAAATTGAAACTGGAGTATCTGAGACATAAGATCCTTCTATATATATCAAGTTTCATTAAGATCCCATCGCCCATTCGTAAGATAAAGATATCTCAATTTTCACGTTTTCCAAGAATTCTGGTTTTCCCCTTCAACTCCCTCCAATATCATCAGATATAGTTGGAATTTAAATTGAGAGCTGTAAAGCACAAGATCCTTCTAAATATCAAATTTCATTAAGATCTGATAACCCGTTCGTGAGATGCAAATACCTCCTTTTTTCTAAATTTTCCGAATTACTCCCCTCTCCCAACTCCACCAAAGAGAGCGGATCCAGTTTGGTTATATCAGTCATATATCTTGGACTTGTGCTTATTCTTCCCACCAGGTTTCATCCTGATCTATCCTCTTTAAGCGTTTTCCAAGATTTGCGGTTCCCCCAACTCCCCCCCCCCCCCAATGACACTGGATCCGGTCGGTATTTAAAATAAGAGATCTGAGTTATGAGGTCCTTCTAAATATGAAATTTCATTAAGATCTGATCACTCCTTCGTAAGTTAAAAGTACCCCTTTTTTCCAATTTTTCAGAATTACCCCCCCCCCCCCAACTCCCCCAAAGAGAGCGGATCCGTTACGGTTATGGCAATCACGTATTTAGGACTTGTGCTTATTTTTCCCACCAAGTTTCATCCCGATCCCTCCACTCTAAGCGTTTTCCAAGATTTTGGGTTCCCTCTTCAAATCCCCCAATGTCACCGGATCTAGTCGGGATTAAAAATATGAGCTCTGAGACACGATATCCTTCGTTTTGAGATTCTGATCAAATTTGGTTCAGATCCGATCACTCGTTCGTAAGTTAAAAATACCTCATTTTTCTAATTTTTCAGATTTAACAGTCCCCCACTCCCCCCCATATGGTCTAATCGGGGAGATGAAAATTTTTAATTTAATCTGGTCTGGTTCCTGATAAGCCTCCCAAATTCCATCATCCTTGCTTACCTGGAAGTGCCTAAACAAGCAAAACCGGGATGGAGACCGACAGAATTTGCGATCGCTACATGTCACTTGGTAGATACCAAGTTCCATAGAGAGAATGGGTTGGTACCACTTATGCGTGCATACAAAATTTCTGAATCGGGAGAAACATAAACATATTTTGTTTATATTCACATTCTTCTATTCTCAGCAGACATTTCGTACACCATGCTCATACAGATAAAAAAATGTCCCACAAGTAGGGCTGGCGTTGCGTGAAATGCGACTAATTTCAGTCATAATTCTTAGCACATTTATGTCAATTCTTTTTTTGGAGCTGGTTAATTAAATACTAAGAAAATTGAAAATAGCAACAAATCAGCATTCTATTATGCGTAGAGGCAGTTCTACATTTATGGATTAGTTTGTGAATCCGGAACGTAAGGAATCAGTATTGAACGTAAGGCAATTCAATAACAGATAAGAGAATCAGAGTTTTAATTAAATATTAGAAATAAAAATTAAAATAGGTATTGGTTCCTGGAGCGGATCCCCCTCTACCAAATTCCATAATATGTAGCATCACGAATGTGTGCTAGCTATGCCTAGTATGCTAACTATACCCATGTTTAGTATGCTAACTATGAAGTGCACACACATAGGTCAAGGGGACCCCTACACAGAGAAAAACCAACCAAAAACATTATTCTTTTGGGTCAACAATGGCATAAATTTTGTACATTCAAACAAAAACAAGCTACATGCCATTTTAGCATGAGAGTTTACTCTTTTAATTTTATTCAATTCGAGTTTTAGATTTACGCTTACTTTTATCAGAAGGACTTTGTTTTACTTTATATTACTTAGAAAAACGATATGACTTGAAACATCTGGCATTACTTATTCATAAAGATAATTATTCTATAATAATAATTCATAAGAACAATATGATATCCTAAAAGTTTGATCGAACGACTTTGGTGAAAAAGGATTGTGGGAGGAGAGCTAGATGCCCTCCAATCCTTTTGAGTACTTAAAAGGGAGACTGGAACTTGTAGCGTCCGTTGGAAAAAGCCCTCTCAGATATTATAGGATCATTGATTCGATACAATTATCCTGGAAACTAGTAGATACTAGGAAACCCCATTAAGAAAACTAATCGTTCAGGGGTTATCTCATTACTTGATCTCGAGGCACTGTTTATTCTTTCATGAGCATGTTTTACTTTTTCTCAGCTTCATGGTGACCTCCCGCGTCCCCTAAATGTTCCGCAATTAGTGTTATGTTTTTTTGTGGAGTTTTATCTCTCATTGTTCTTTATTCTAAATGTTCCACCATCTTTTACCACTGATCATAGTAATTATAATCCTTGCAATACCAAAAATCCTATTCAAGTTCCTTTTACTCCTTGTGTAAGGCCAGATTTTAATCCTTTAATTGCGAGTCAGACTGTGTGGAATAAGTTACCCGAATCAGCTCAAAGGTGCCATTCATTTGGTTTTTTTTCAATAAAATTGTTAACAATGATTTAGCTTCTTAGAAGTTATTTTCTTTCTCTCTCTCTCTCTCTCTCTCTCTCTCTCTCTCTCTCTCTCTCTCTCTCTCTCTCTCTCTATATATATATATATATATATATATATATATATATATATATATATATATATATATATATATATATATATATATATATATATATAAAATAACGACGAAGACCATACTGCGTTTCCATGACAAACAAATACAAAGTTGAAACAATAGGGAAAATCTTTTCAAGACAGTGGAAATCAATTCTGTGAATATTTTGGCCCTATGTCCAAGGGCCGTCTTCAGCACAATGCGAAAAAGAGAGAGAGAAAAAATGTTTATATAAATAAACTTACATTAAATTGCGAAAATTAAAACTAATAATGTTAAAAACTTTTTTAAAACAGCCCTAGCATCCTTACTTCAACGAAGTTCAACCAGTACTGGCAAAAAGAATGAAGTGAGATGATAAATTCATTCAAACAAAACATAACAAAGTGATTAAATGCAATTTTTCAGAACCAACCTTGCATTTTTAGCAGCCTGTCTTAAAGGCCTTTTCATAACTGGTGCAATACTATTATAAATTGGCTTAGTAAAATATTTTGTAAGATCATTTTTAATTAAATTTGAGTTTAAAGGATTTAGTGATTACTCCCCTATGTCCCTGTTCAGAGAATATTATTACTTATTTTGAGACTATTTTCGATTGATTCCAGAACCACCTGTCTTACCCCCTAATCATTACTGATGAGTGAAGGTTTTTCAAAAAGTATCATGTGAGAGGGATTATTAAATATATGCAAACCTAAAGCAGAATCGAAGGAGTTGTTGGAACTATTTGAAATTAATGCCTTGTCTATGCCATTTTTTTTATAGACCCCTCTTTGGCGAGTAACTGGGGTCTTATCTTTACTGGATTTTAAGAAATTAATGATTTTAAAATTATTATTAAAAACTACATACAGATTATTTTTTGTGCGAATATTTTTATTTTTGTTGTGATTTTTGGGATTCACGGAAGATAGACGATAATTGAGGCTTATCAGTATCCTCACATTGTGAAATATCTTCTTTGATTTTACAAGAATGTCTTTTTTGTCTACGTTTAATTATCTTATCAAACAGTTCGTGGTAACGAACTGTAGTAAGGCTCAATAGTAACCAAAACTCTAAAAAATGGAATTTTGGTACCAATAGCTACATCAAAAGAATCGCATTTTCAAGCATAATTTTAAAAATATAAGTTTCATCAAGTTTAGTCTTACCCATCAAACGTTACGAGCCTGAGAAAATTTGCGTTATTTTGGAAAATAGGGGAAAAAAACCCCTATAAGTCATAGAATCTTAACGAAAATCACACCATCAGATTCAGCGTATCAGAGAACCCTACTGTAGAAGTTTCAAGCTCCTATCTGCAAAAATGTGGAATTTTATATTTTTTGCCAGAAGGCAGATCACGGATGCGTGTTTATTTGTTTGTTTGTTTTTTTTTTCCAGGGGTGATCGTATCGACCCAGTTATCTTAGAATGTTGCGAGAGGGCTCATTCTAACGGAAATGAAAAGTTCTAGTGCCCTTTTTACGTGACCAAAAAATTGGAGGGCACCTAGGCCCCCTCCCACGCTAATTATTCTCCCAAAGTCAACGGATCAAAATTCTGAGATAGCCATTTTATTCAGCGTAGTCGAAAAACCTTATAACTATGTCTTTGGGGACGACTTACTCCCCCGCAGTCCCCGTGGGGGGGACTCGATGACTTTTCATCGATGGGACCTCGATAACTTTTTCATCGAGGAATTTGTCATGGGGGAAGAAAATTTCCATGAAGGGAGCGCAGGATTTACTAGCATTACTTAAAAAAAAACATGAAAAAATAAATATGAAAAAGCTTTTTTTTCAGTTGGAAGTAAGCAGCAGCATTAAAACTTAAAACGAACAGAAATTGTTACCCATATGAGGGGCTCACCTACTCCTAATACCTTGCTCTTTACGCTAAAGTATTTTTAGTAATTTCAACTATTTATTCTGCGGCTTTTGTGATTCAGGGGTCATTCTTAATGAATTGGGACAAAATTTAAGCTTTAGTGTACAGAGTGAGGTACTGACGAGGGGGCGAACCCCCTCATATATGTAATAAAAACATGAGAATACAAAAGTTCTTTACGTAAGCTAATTTGTAAGTTACGTATATCTTTTACTTATAAAAAGATTCGTAAAAAATTAAAAGTTCTAGTTGCCTTTTTAATTAACCGAAAATCGGAGAGCAACTCGGCTTCCTCCCCCCTCTTTTTTCTCAAAATCATTCGATCAAAATTATGAGAAAGCCATTAAGCCAAAAAAAATTAATATACAAATTTCGTTTTAATTATTCCTCTGCGGAAAGCCAAAATCAAAACATGCATTGATTCAAAAACGTTCAGAAATTAAATAAAAAAACACATTTTTTTAAATGAAAGTAAGGGGCGACATTAAAACTTAAAACAAACAGAAATTACTCCGTATATGAAAGGGGCTTTTCCTTCTCATTGCCCCACTCTTTACGCTAAAGGTTTTTACTGTTTTAAAATGTAGAGTTAAGAGAAAGAATCAAACTTTAGCGTAAAGAGCGGGGCGTTGAGAAGGAAAAGCCCCTTTCATATACGGAGTAATTTTTGTTCGTTTTAAGTTTTAATGTCGCTCCTTACTTTTATTTAAAAAAAACTTGTCTTTTTTTAGATTTAATTTGACAAAAGGAATGGGGTATCCATTATCATAAACAATATCTCTGATAAAGTTTATTTCTGCATTTATATACGAATCGAACCAAATTTTCAGGGCACGACCAATGAGAGTAGTTACAACTGCTCTTATAACTTGTTGGGGGTGATTTGAATTAAAGTGAAGATATCTATTGTCTTGTGTTGGTTTTTGATAGATAGTAAAATCCAGTCTATCAGAATTACGAATAATTAACATATCTAAAAACGGTAGTTTATTTTCAATTTCAATTTCTAGGGTGAATAGCAAATTTCGGTCATAAGTGTTAAGATGATCTAAGAAGCCCTGAAGTTCAGCTTCCCCTTAATTTCAAAGTGAAATTACGTCATCCATATTACGATCCCAAGAGACGTGTTCCTAAAAAATAAGAATTTAATGCCCAATTTTCAAGGTTCTCGACATAAATATTTGCCAGTAGCCCGGATAAAGGGGCCCCCATGGATAACCCATTTTTTTGCTGATAAAAAGAATCGCTAAATTGAAAATACACTGAAAACTTATTATAAATTTTAACGAGAGTCATTAAAACTTCATAATCAATGCCCGTCGCTGAAACCCCGATTAAGTGGTATTTTTCTTCTATTTTGTTTTTTAATAATTCCTCAGAAATAGTCACATCTATATTTGTATACATCGAAACAATGTCAAAACTACTAACTATTGTGTTTTCTGAAATACTTGTGTTACAAGTTTTTTAACTAAATCTGCGGAATTACAAATATAGGAATTTTGGGAATACAATAAAGGTTTGAAAGCTGTGCAAAGCCATTTCCTAATATTTTGACAGCGGGGGCTTTAGTACATGCTACGATAGGTCTTAAGGGAATACCTTGTTTATGTATTTTTGGTAAACCGTAGAGTTTGGGATAGAAACTACCACGGGGAAAAATTTGTTGTATAATTGTGGGGTGATTTTACCATTTTGTTTTAGCTGCTTTATTTTGTTTAAACTGATCAGTAGGATCATGAGTTATTGTTTTATATGTGATTGTGTCATTTAAATGCGAAAGAATTTTGTTGTCACAATCTGTTGTATTCATGACAACAAGTGAATTGCTTTTGTCTGCTTTAGTTATTATAATAGACGGGTCTTTGCGTAGATTAGAGAGTATTTTTATGTCGTGCAAATTTTTCGGTGTGGAAGTGGTAGGAGTTTCTAACCCTGATGAAGTTAAATCTGGTCTTATAAATACCCTTTATAACAGCCAAAAAAAGGTTAAGCCTCCTATTCAATTTTCTAATTTTCGTATTTTAATGTAAGTTTATTTATATATACATTTTTTTTTACTCTCTTATTGTACTGATAATGGCCCTTGGACATAGGGCCGAAATATTCACTGAATTGATTTCCACTGTCTTGAAAAGATTTTCCCTATTGTTTTTACCTTGTATTGTTTGTATATATATATATATATATATATATATATATATATATATATATATATATATATATATATATATATATATATATTTATATTTATTATTATTTCAATGGAGTCTTTTCAATCTACTAATCTACTTAAATTAATTTAGTATATTCAATCTATTTATTTTTGTTTTTATTGTTTTTATTTATTTACGTTTTCTTTTCTTCTCCTTTTTGTTCTTCTCTCTGTGAGTAAGTGATTATTTTAATTTTATTATTTTTTCTTATCTGAGTAAGTGACTCGTTTGTCTTCCCCCTTCTTTATAGACCAAAGGACCCGCGGGGGAATAGTAAAGTGTAATATTGTATGCGTATTCCGTGATGAATAAATCCTATCTTATCTAATTATGGAGAATTATGGGATGGCCACCAACATTTCGAGAACGAAAGCCCTACGCTGCTTGCACAAGCCTGAATCACAGGTAAATCTCAGCTTTCAACTCAGTGGAGATATCATTGATTGGGTGGAAGACTTCACCTACCTAGGGAGCTTAATTACTTCTCATAACAACCAACACAAAGACATCAAGAGACGCCTGACACTTGCGAGCTCCAATTTTAAAGCCCTGATGCCCGTCTGATTTATCAACTATTCTCAAAACGAGACTTTTCTACTCCCTCATTATTCCGATTGCCATCCATGCCTTTGAATCCTGGATGCTTAAAGAAGACAACCAGTGTCGCCTAGCTGCCAAAACCCAAATCCCAACCGCAGGGTTGAAACCAAAACCCGGCGATGCATCGCTGGTATCACCTACCACCAAAGAGTCTCCAACTCCAAGCTTCTCCATAATCTGAAAGTCAAACTTACATTACTCGATGAAACAAAACTACAACAACTCAAACGGCTAGCGTATACTCATCGTATGGCTAGCACATGTCTCCCAAAGATAGCTTTCGATGAACGAGTACACAATTCTTGCCCCAGGAGTCGCCCCCCGAAAAGACGCAAAGAAAAATTTTCACCCTAAGACATACCACAACCCCTCTACCTGGCCGACAACGGAAGCACCTACAGGAGGCATATCAATGAACTGGTTAAAGAAGAGGTTCTAAAACCACCTTCGAGGAGGTTTGACTTGAATTTCAGTCAGGTCAAGTTATTACTCTGAAGAATAAAAATATTCCAACAAAATTATATAGATCAAATGTTGGTGAAAAAAAAATAGAAAGGGGTCATTCAGTCACAAATAAAAAATCATATTAACCAAATTAAGGGTCAAAACCTTATGCAAGACCAACAATGGGTCAACACACACTCTTTTAAAATTAGTTTATAGTTTCTGATTTCCAGGGGGCTTGGTCGTCTTGTACTCTCCCCCTCCTTCCTCCTCATTTCGCGTGATTAATGACTTTAAAACAAGCTTTTTAAATTAACACTTGAAGTTTCAAAAATAAATATCGCCAGGAACTTCTAATGTCTCATTCAAGGTCGTATCCAGGATTTTGTTTGGGGTGATGGAGGTTTGGAGGAAAATTTAAAACGGATCAAAAACTTATTTTTATTACGTTTTCCCAAGTCGGTTAAATCTTATTTTATTTTTTTTTTGGGGGGGGAGGTACACCCCCCCCTTTCCTCGAGGACACGGTCGTGGCCTCATTTCTTTATTTCATAAACCACACTTAAAAATTACCTTACCTCTGTTTGAGACCATACGAAAAAAACACTACATAATATGTCAAAATCACGCAATAACCTAGGTCAGCTTTCCACCAAATTCTTCAATCATTTCAAACAGTTCGAGGTAACAAACTGTATAAAGGAATGACCTGGCTCAATAGTAACTGAAACTCTAAAAACGAAATTTTGATACCAATACATACAACAACATAATTGAATTTTTATGCTGATTTTACATATATAGGTTTCATTAAGTTTAGTCTTACAAATCAAAAGCTAGGAGCCTGAGAAAATTTACCTTATTTTTTTTTAAAGGGCAAAACGCCCCCCAAAAGTCATAGAATCTTAATGAAAATCACACCTTCAGATTCAGCGTATTATAGAAACCTACTGTGCAACAATGTGGAATTTTGTATTTTTTGTCTGAGGAAAGATCACAGATGCGTTTTTATTTGTTTTTTTTTTTGTTTTGCATTTTTTTTTTCTAGGGATGATCGTACCGATCCAGTGGTCCTAGAATTTCGCAGAGGGCTCACTCTGACGGAAATAAAAGTTCTAGTGCCCTTTTGAAGTGACAGATAAAATTGGAAGGCTATTAGGCTCCCTTCCACCCAAACCGTCGAAAAATCTACTAAGTATGTCTTTGAGGATGGCTTAATCCCCCACAGTTCCATGGAGAAGGTCTGTAAGTTATGAACTTTGCCCAATGTTTACATATAGTATTGGTTATTGGGAAGTATACAGACGTTTTCATGGAGGATTTTTTCTGGTGGTGGGGGTGGTTACGTGAGAGGATCTTTCTATGGAGGAATTTATCATAGGGGAAAAGAATTTCCATGAAAGGGGCGCTGGATTTTTCAGCAATATCTTAGACAGAGAAAATAAATAAAAAAAAACAATTTTTTTCAACTGAAAGTAAGGAGCGTTATTAAAACTTAAAACGAACAAAAATTATCCCGTACCCGAGGGGATTTGTTGCCTCCTTCATACACAGCTCTTTACGCTATAGTATTTTTAATAATTTCAAAAGAGCTATTTATTCTAATTAAACAGCCTTTGTGATTCAGGAGTCATTCTTAAAAAATTGGAACAAAATTCAAACTTTAGTGTAAAGAACGAGGTATTGACGAGGGGCGAACCCGCTCATACACGTAATAAAAATATACGAATATAGATGTTTGTTACCTAAGTGAATTTGTAAGTTACGTATATTTATTACTAATAAAACTTTTGTAAATAAAATTAAAAGTTCTAGTGGCCTTCTTAAGTAATTAAAAAAATTGGAGGGCAACTAGGTCTTCTCTCCCACCCCTTTTTTCTCCAAAATCGTCCAATCAAAAATTTTAGAAGGCCATTTCGCCAAAAAAATTAAATTAATATGTAAATTCCGTTTTAACTATTCATGTACGGTGAGCCAAAATCAAAACCTGCGTTAATTCAAAAATGTTCAGAAATTAAATAAAATACAAGTTTTTCAAGTGAAAGTAAGGAGCAACATTAAAACTGAATAGGAATAGAACTTATTTCGTGTATGAGGGGGTTAGTTCCCTCCTCAAGACCTCCTTCTTTACGCTAAAGTATTTTTAGTAATTTTAAAAGAGCTATTTATTCTAATTAAACGACCTATGTGATTCAGAGGTTATTCTTAAAGAATTGACGTATGGAACTGACGTATGAAAAATAAAAAGAAAAAATTCAAATACAAACAATACAATAGCCTACAAAAACAATACAATACAAAAAACAATAGCCTACTTACAAAAGCTAAGATATAAACCCCCAGCATTCAGTTATCAAACAGTTTTTGGTAACGAAAAGGAGCGACCCGGCTTAATAGTAACCGATTTACCCATCAAAAGCTACGAGCCTGATAAAATTTGCCTTGTTTTAGAAAATAGGGGGAAACAACCCCTGAAAGTCATGGAATCTCAACGAAAACCACACCATCAAAGTCAGCATATCAGAGAACCCTTCTGTAGAACTTTTCGGCTCCCATCTACAAAAATGTGGAATTTTGAATTTTTGCCAGAAGACAGATCACGGATCATGTTTAATTTTTTTTTTCCAGAGGTGATCATATTGATCCAGTGATCATGCAATGTTACAAGAGAGCTCATTTTAACCGAAGTTAAAAGTTCTAGTACCCTTTTTAAGTGACCAAAAAAATTGGAGGATACCTAGGCCCCCCCAGGCTCATTTTTTCCCAAAGTCACCGGACCGAAATTCTGAGATAGGCATTTTGTTCAGCATAGTCGAAAAACCTAATAATTATGTCTTTTGGGACGACTTCATCCCCCCCAGTCCCCGAGGGAGAGGCTGCAAGTTACAAACTTTGACCATTGTTTACATATAGCAATAGTTATTGGGAAGTGTACATATGATTTCAGGAGAATTTTTCGTGTTGAAGGGGGGAGAGGTTGGTCGGGGGAGTGAGATTCTTTGGAGAATCTTTGCATGGAGGAATTTATCATGAGGGAAGAGAATTTCCTTGAAGGGACTGCAGGATTTTCTAGCATTATTTATCATTATTCTTATTTAGCATTATTTCTATCATTATTTATTTGTTTTTTTAAATTACTCCGTATGTGAAAGGGGTAGTTCCCTTTTCAATGCCTCGCTCTTTACGCTAAGGTTTTTTTTTTTTATTTTTTTAATAAGTGGAGTTGTGAGAAAGAGTTAAACTTTAGCGTAAAGAGCCAGCTGTTGAGGATGGGACAATCCCCTTTAATATACGAAATAATTTCTGTTCGTTTTAAGTTTTAATGTCGCTTTAACTGCTTAACTTGCAGTTAAAAAGCTTGTTTTTTATTTAATGTTGAGCAAGGCTGAAGCGTTGGACGGGTATTCTTTAACAATGTCGACAGTTTTGAACTTGGTTATCAAACACCAAATATTTAATGCCTTTAGACTGAATTGTTTATTAAAAGTAACGCATTATCAAAGTAGTTTGTTAAAAGTAAAACATTAGAATTACTAGAAAATAGGGGTATACACCCCTTAAAAGTCATACGATCTTAAAGAAAATCACACCGTCAGATTCAGCGTATCAGAGAACCTTAATGTAGAAGTTTCAAGCCCCTATCCACAAAATTGTGGAAATTAAGAAAATCGAAGATTTTTTTTTTAATTGAATATTTTTATTCTAATTTTGAATACCGAAAACCAATATATTCGACGCGTTTATACTTGATAACTGTAAAAAAATTAAATCTTTTTCTAAGTAACAACTTGATAAATACAATTACTCCTGGAAAAGAATGATAATAAAACCAAAAAAGCAAAAAAACGTATCCGTTTAGAATGAAAATACAAAAATTCCCAGCGTTCCGTTCAGGAGAAACATTTCTGATTATAGTGGCTTCATATATCAGCTCATGGGTACTCCTACAATGCAAGCAAAAGTTGGCGGCATATTTTTACCGAAATCATCCCTTATTAAGTTGTTTCCTTGTGTTTTCTATAATTATACGGACTTTCTTGTGAACTAATTACTAATAAACAAACACATATTTAGGATCACCTTAAAAAGCTGATTCTTTGATTGAATGTTGTCAATAGTTAGGCTCTTATACTTCCGCTATTGACAAGGATCTGTATTTACTGACCATCCATTTCTACAATTTTTTTTTGGCTCCAACCATATCATATAAAACAAATGTTTGTGCCAAACTGGAAAGGAGTCACTCAGTCACAAACTAGAACTTATATGTTCCTTATTATGGATAAAAGTCTATTAGCAGGCAGCCAAAAAGGGAGCACACATTTTTTCGATGGTTTTTCCCTATTCAGTTCTTTTTCCTTTCGTTTCCTTATATTTACTTAATAGTCTCAAATTTCTAGGGGGCCGATGATCAGCCCAGCCCCTGCCGGTACCCATGGTACTGAGAAGGGGGCAACCCCCTCATATTTGCAATAATTTCTGTTTGTTTTAAGTTTTAATGCTGTTCCTTACTTTCAGTTGGAAAAAAACTTTTTTTTTTACTAACAACCACAAGCCGAAGACATACGATATCTATCATTTTTTATCACGTAAAATCATAATTAAGAAGCTGCTTATGATAATTATAAATGCTAGGATTGGCCGAAAAATAACATAAACAAATTACTGTTTATATCGGCCATTACTCAACGAAATTCTACCTTTAGCGTAAAGAACGAGGTATTGACGAGGGGAAGAAACTCCCTCATATAGGTAATAAGAAGGGGGCTCAACCCCTGGTCAATACTTTGCTCCTTATGCTAAAGTTCGAATTTTGTTCCAATTCTTTAAGAATGCCCCCTGAACCCCAAAAGCCTTTAATTAGAATATATAGCTCTTTTGAAATTACTAAAATACTTTAGCGCAAAGAGCGAGGTATTTTCGAGGGGGTTAAACACCTCATACACTTAATAATTTATGTTCGTTTTGACTTTTAATTTTGCTCTTTACTTTCAGTTGAAAAAACTTTTATTTTTAATTTAATTTCTGATTATTTTTAAATAATGCTGGGAAATCCATTGCCCCCTTCATGGAAATTCTCTTTCCCCATGAAAAAATTTCCCCTGCCAAGATCCTCCGAGGTAATCCTCTCCCCCCGACCCCTCACCAGAAAAAATCCACCCTAAAAATGTCTGTATACTTCGCAGTAATCAATACTATATGTGAGCAATGGTTTAAGTTCATAACTTGCACTCCTTCCACCGGGGACTTTAGGGAATTCTGTCGTCCTCAAAGACGTAGTTATTGGATTTTTCGACTATGCTGAAAAAATGGCTGTCTCACAATTTTTGACCCAGTGAATTTGGGACAAAATGAGCGTGGGAGGGGGCCTAGTTGCCCTCCAATTTTTTGGGTTCTTTAAAAGGGGCACTAGAACTTTTAATTTCCATTCAAATGAGCCCTATTACGACATTTTAGGACCATTGAGTCAATACAAACACCCCCTAGAAAAAGAAAAAAAAAACAAATTAAACACGCACCAGTGATCTTTCTTGTGGCAAAAAATACAAAATTCCACTTTTTTGCAAACAGGAGTTTGAAACCTGTGTAGTAGGGTTTTCTGATACGCTGAATCTGATGATAATATTTTCATTAAGATTATATAGCCTTTAAGGCATGTTTCACCCTTTTTTCGAAAATAAATCAATTTTTCCTAGCATGTAACTTTTGATGAGTAAGACTAAAATTGATGAAACTTGTATATTTAAAATTGCCATAAAAATATAATTCTTTTGATGTATCTATTCGTATCAAAATTTCGTTTTTTTTTGAGTTTCGGTTACTATTGAGCTGAGTCGCTCCTTAGTTACAATTCGTTACCACGCACTGTTTGAAACGCAAGTTAAATAGATTTTGGCTTCCTAGGTCGATTTTAGACACAGTTTTTAACAAGTTTTAATAGCAGTTTTTCATTATGGAATTTTGTTTAGTTGAGGATGTGAATCTTACTCAAACAAATGAAACGGAAATTTCCTTTTATCTATAGAGCTGAAGACAATCTGACCCCCCCTTCTGTTCAAACTGTGAAAAGAGACGAATATTAATTCATCATCTTATTACAGAAGATTTATTGGCTTATACTCTTTTTTACTGCTAGTTTATTTAAATAATTATATCTTGGTCTTACTGAATCAAATTCTATATTCTTGGCAAAAGCATTTTAATTACCCATGGTGGGGGGGGAGTCTAAGTATGTTCCCCTTGATAAGGGTGTTATTTTCATTTCAAAAATATACTACCACTACTAACAACAACTCAACGCAGCACCATGCCACCTGAGGTCAACACTACTGCCCATATTCGTCCTCCATCCCAATCTCAAAGCCTCCCTTCCAGAAAGTTCCCGTTTCCTTTAAATCTTTCCTTATGATATCCTCCCACCCAAGCCACGGATAGCCTGCTCTCTTTTTAACCCTAGACGGTTGGCCAAAATGGACGATCTTCGGCAATCTGTCAACCTTCATCTGCAGAGCTTGCCCTATCCATTTCAACCTTTCTGTGATTATAGCGCTAGAAAGCGGGATTAAACCACATTTTACGCCTGAATAATTAGTCTTATAGACATGCAGATATTTTCGGGGGAGGGGTTTACAAAGAACTCTAAAAACGCATCAAAGTTTTTTTCTTATATTCATTTTTGTTACATTTCTACGAGTCGGACAGTCTCTTCGAGGGGTTCAAACCCTCTACCTACCCCTTTGGATACGGTCTTGAGTATGTTGTTCAATTTCAGTTTTTTCAGCTCAATTGGCTAAAATTAATGTACAAGAGGAACGGCTTGCCAGTTTATATATCAACTTCAAATTCAGTTTTCTAAGCTCACTTGTCTATTTTTGCGTTTCAACTGAAAAGAAATTTAAATTAATCACCCCCATGCTCTTTTGTATCTGAAACATTCATACCATATGAGTGTCTCTTATTGGGATTAAATAAGAAATCTAGTTTTTTTAACTTAAAGTAAGGAGCGACATTAAAACTTAACATGAACAGAAATTACTCCGGATATAAAATGGGTTGTCCCCTCCACAATCCTTTGCTCTTTACGGTAAAGTTTTTAATTGTTTTAAAAAGTAGAATTGTGGCAAAGAGTCAAACTTTAGCGTAAAGAGCGAGGGATTGTGGAGGGGACAGCCCATTTCATATACGGAGTAATTTCCGTTCGTTTTAAGTTTTAATGTCGCTCCTTACTTTCAGTTAAAAAAACTATATTTTTTTATTTAATTTCTGAACATTTTTGAATTAATGCAAGTTTGATTTTGCTCTCCGCACATAAATTATTAAAATGAAATTTGCATATTAATTCTTTTTTGGCTAAATGGTTTTTTCTTAGTTTTGATCAGACGATTTTGAGAAATAAGGGGTGGGGAAGGAGGCCTAGTTGCCCTCCAATTTTTCGGTCACTTAAAAAGGCAACTAGAACTTTTAATTTTTAACGAACGTTTTTATTAGTAAAAAATATACGTTACTTAAGAATTAACTTACGTAACAAACTTTTATATTCTTATATTTTATTATGTATATGAGGGGTTTTATCCCCTCGTTAATACCTCGCGCTTTACACTAAATCTTAAGTTTTATCCCAATTCTTTAAGAATGATCCCTAAATCAGAAAGGCCTTAGAATAAATAGTTGAAATTAGAAAAAATACTTTTGCATAAAGAGCGAGGTATTTATCTCCTCCTAAATACCTCGCTCTTTATGCTGAAGTATTTTTAGAACCCCTCATATGCGTAACAATCTCTGTTCGTTTTAAGTTTTAATGCTACTAAGCAAAAAAGCAAACTTTCGCATGCAAACCGATTAGGGTTCGCGTAGCGCAGGTGCCGATCTCCTGATTCTCAGCCCTCGGCCGGGGTGCAATGCGTGGTTGGGGGCAAGCCATCCGACGCTTTCCCGTGCTTTTCCCTAGATTTCTCTAGGTACCCATTTGAAGCTGGGTGGACTTTTGGCTTGTCTTACGGGGAAACGCCACTAACCCTCGTCCTAAACCAAACGGTCGGCACCACCGAGATTCGAACCAGCGACCCTTCGCTTGTGAGTTCGGCGCGTTAACCACTCGGCCATGGACGGACAGTCCATGCTACTCCTTACTTTCAATTGAAAAAACTTTTTCCTGTTTATTTTTTCATTGTTTTTTTTTATAGTAATGCTAGAAAATCCAGCGTCATTTTCATTGAATTTCTCTTCCCCCCTGACATATTCCTCCAAGGAAAGATCCTCCCACATATCCCCCTCCCCTCAACCCCACCCTCAAATCAAAAAATCCCCCTGAAAACGTCTGTACACTTCCCAATAACCATTACTATATGCAAACACTGGTCAAAGTTTGTAACTTGCAGCCCCTCCCCCAGGGAATTGTGGGGGAGTAAGACATCCCCAAAGACATAGTTATTATGGTTTTCGACTATGTTGAACAAAATGGCGATCTCAAAATTTTGATCCGTTGACTTTGAGAAAAAATGAGCGTGGGAGGGGGCCTAGATGCCCTCCAATTTTAAAAAGGGCACTAGAACTTTTCATTTCCGTTAGAATGAGCCCTCTTGCGACATTCTAGGACCACTTGGTCGATGCGATGACCCCTGGGAAAAAAAACAAAAAAACAAATAAACACGCACCCGTGATTTGTCTTCTGGCAAAAAATACAAAATTCCACATTTTTACAGATAGGAGCTTGAAACTTCTACAGTAGGGTTCTCTGATGGTGTCATTTTCGTTAAGATCCTACGACTTTTAGGGGGTGTTTCCCCTTATTTTCCTAAATAAGGCAAATTTTCTCAGGCTCGTAACTTTTTATGGGTAGGACTAAACTTGATGAAACTTATATATTTGAAATCAGCATTAAAATACGATTCTTTTGATGTAGCTATTGATATCAAAATTCATTTTTTTAGAGTTTTGGTTACTATTGAGCCGGGTCGCTCCTTACTACAGTTCGTAGCCACGAACTGTTTGATTACAAGGGGCTTAAACAGCCAAACAGGGGCTTAAACTCTTTCATATACGGGGTAATTTCTGTTCGTTTTAAGTTTAGATCTTTCTCCTTACTTTGAGTTAAAAAAAAAGCTTTTTTTTATTTAATTTCTGAACATTTTTTGAATTTAAGCAAATTTTGATTTTGGCCCTCCGCACATGAATACTTAGAACGAAATTTGCATATTTTTTTTGGCTAAATAGCTTTTTCTTAGTTTTGATCGGACGATTTTGAGAAAAATGAATAGGGGAGGGGGCTTAGTTGTCTTTCAATCTGTTGGTTACTTAAAAGGGCAACTAGAACTTTTAATTTTTTACGAACGTTTTTATTAATAAAAAACATTCGCAACTTCCGAATTAAGTTTCGTAACGAACTTCTATATTCGTATATTTTTATCACGTGTATGAGGGGGTTTGGACTCTCTTTAAGACCTTGTTCTTTGCACCAAAGCTTAAATTTTGTCCCAATTCTTTAAGAATGACCCCTGAATCACAAAGGCCGTAGAAGAAATAGTTGAAATTACTAAAAGTACTTTAGCGTAAAGAGCAGGTATTTAGGAGGAGATGAACCCCTCATATGCGTAAAAATTTCTGTTCGTTTTGTTTTAATGCTACTTCTTACTTTCAGTTGAAAAAACTTTTTCATATTTATCTTTTCATTGTTTTAAATAATATTAGAAAACCCTGCGCCCCCTTCAAGGAAATTCTCTCCTCCCATGAAAAATTCCTCCATGGAAAGATCCTCCCAACTAAGCCCTCCTCTCAACCCCCTCCCCTATCCAAGAAAAAATTCCCCTGAATAACCATTCCTATATGTAAACACTGCTAAAAGTTTGTAACTTGTAGCCTCTCCCCCGGGGACTTTGAGGGAGTAAGTCATCCCCAAAGACATAGTTGTAAGGTTTTTCGACTACGTTGAATAAAATGGCTCTCTCAGAATTTTGATCCGGTGACTTTGGGAAAATAATTAGCGTGGGAGGGGGCCTAGGTGCCCTCCAATTTTTTTGGTCACTTAAAAAGGGCACTAGAACTTTTGATTTCTGTTAGAATGAGCCCTCTCGCAATATTCTAGGGCCAATCGGACGATACAATCACCCCTGGGGACAAGAAAAAAACCAAATAAACACGCACCCGTTATCAGTCTTCTGGCATAAAATATGAAATTCCACATTTTTGTAGATAGGAGCTCGAAAATTCTACAGTAGGATTCTCTAATACGCTGAATGTGATGGTGTTATTTTCGTCAAGATTCTATGACTTTTATGGGGTGTTTCTCCCTATTTTCCAAAATAACGCAAATTTTCTCAGGCAGGGAACTTTTGATAAGTAACACTAAATTTGATGAAACTTATATATTTTAAATCAGCGTAAAAATCCGATTCTTTTGACGTATCTATTAGTATCAAAATCCCATTTTTAAAGTTTCGTTTACTATTGAGCCGGATCGCTCCTTACTACAGTTCGTAACCACGAACTGTTTGATTACAAGGGGCTTAAACAGCCAAACAGTTTTCTTGACTACATTATGGTACTTTATGAACAGAGAAAAGAATTTGTGAACAATGACAGAGCCTACTAAATTTTTGTGTTCCAGTTGGGCCCTTATTTCGTAGCCCAAACAAAACTTTAAAGATACATTTCAAACAATTTGCCGAAGCGAACTAGCAGCGAGTAGTAACCGAAAGTCTAAAAAACTGAACTTTGACATCAATAGGATGTCAAACTCAATGTATTGAGTCAATTGTCAGTGTATGTCAATTGTATGTCATTGTATGTCATTGACAGAGTCATTGTATGTCAAGATGCAAGCTCTTTTTAAGGTAAAACGGAAGATTTTTTTTATAATATGGACTTTAACCAGCCTGATACTGAAAAACATGAAAACTCATTTAAAACCTCAAGTTTAGCAGGCTTTGAATAGATTGGGTTGGAGGAAGAGCGTTCGTAGCTGTGTTGGTCTCAGGCAGCTTAATGCTGCAGTGTATTGTGAGTAGTATTTCCTGAATCGATTTAAATGAGTTAAGTGAATACTCAGCAATATCTTGCTTCTTAATCGTTTGTATCTATTTTTCAATCAGTGCTCGCATTTTGACATCCCAAGAAACCATAAGATCTTTCTCACATTGTTAAGATTACCTGCTTATGATCCCCAGTGCCCATAGCACAGTTTTATTGTGACACCATTCCCAGTCGATTGCTTACTCCTTTCCAATTTACATTCGTTTATAGATAGAATACCCCCCCCCCCCCAAAAAAAAAGCTATAGACGAAATCAAAACGAAGATTCTTGCAAAAGAGTGCCCTTAAAGTCTTAAACAATTGAACAAGGGACAAAGATTCAGACCTACACGATTTAAACCAATGACACTTTATCCCTTAGTATCACAAGCTTTAAACAGAAAACACATGATATTGCCTGGCTAAACTGCAATGAAACCAGAAGTTGAGAGCGCACAACATGCGCAAATGTAATCAGAGAAGATAGGGGGATCCATTCAGCCAACTTCATCATATAATGCAATGGAAAATATCTATTCATAGTTAAACACAGAGTCCCCCCCCCAAAAAAAATGAGTTGGACCCTCCTTGAATGGAATTCTTGATACATACCTATAACCTCTTCTACAATACAAAACTGATGAATTATTTTGCTGATTGAGCGGGTCGTACAGCATTACATTTGGACAACCCAGATGGGTTGGTCTTGGGCCTAGAAGGTCAATTACGGTCAATTGTCAACATCCTATACCAACCAAAATAAAGAAAGGTGAATTTGAAAAGGGTATATTTGTCAAAACAATGGAAAAATGCGGCAACAAAACGATGGACAAACAAATCAGAAAAAAGAGATAAAAAGATACAGTTAGAGTTACCAACTAAAGGAGGTCACCAACTTAAAACACTGGAACACTTACAGAACTGTCGTTTCTGTCTCGCTTGGCCGTCAATGTAGGAAGGCTGGCATCAGATGGTCGCTTTCTAATCTTAGTATCGACCTAAAAAGAGAAAAGAAAATTATATAAATTTATATATATATATATATATATATATATATATATATATATATATATATATATATATATATATATATATATATATATATATATATATATATATATATATATATATATATATATATATATATATATAAGTAAATGAATTTAAATCAATTTGAATAACAAATGCAACAAACACGAAACCCAGGAAACTCGATAATCTCCCACCCCTCCCCTTTGAAAGGACTTGAACAAACTCAAGATTTCAGTAAAAAGTTCTCTATAAGAAACAAATGGTACAACCTCCGACTAAACCTGTCAAAAACCTTCCAGTTGACTCAAAACTTACTAGCAACTGCTCTATTTTCTAGCCTAACCTGCCCTGCTTTCTTATGAAAAGTCTTTCTTTTTGTCTTTAAAACCAAATGTATGTTATACCACAAAACAGTAACTATTTTTACGAAGATGTATGCCATATTTAAGGATTAACTTTAAAATTTAGATATAAAACCATTACATTTTGCCTAGTTTAGAAATTCTATCTTTTTTTATAATAAAAGAAAAGATTAAAGAAGACACGAAAACCCTATTCATGTCAACTAACTACGAAGAAATTTATTCATCGGTTTACGCAAAACATGAGATGCCTGTGGAAACCAAAAGGCATCTAAAAGAAGAAGGTCATATCTATATTCAATACTAGTTAGAGGAATTTAATTAAAGTACGGTTGGGTCCAAAACCAAAGACCGCATTGTGCTTTTATCGTCAGAATGCCTTAAAAAGAAATTATTTTGGAAATAGAATAGAAGCCTCATTTTCTTTCATGATTATAAAAATGTCACATTCAACCTCTTGTGTTTGGCCAAGATAATAAACATTAGTTTTTGCGATCGCTCTATGTCACTTGGTAGATTCCAAGTGCCATAAAAATAAAAATAAAGCAGCTTACGCCTGGGGGTGTTCCTGAGGGTAGAGTCGCTTCTGACTGTCTATGGCCAATATCACTAGTTGAACTACTGACCGATATGGAGGAAGATACCGCCTGCAAAAATTAAATATACTTATTAAGAAAAAGAATAATAATAATAAAAGCTCACCATTGATAAAACAATTTTGATAACGGATTCTGTTTGTGTGTTCGAGTTTGTGATATTTATTAGTTCGCTCTCAGCTACATTATTTAAAATAGGTAACACAATGTTTTATGGATAAATAAAATGGCTAAGCCAAAAATTAAAATATGATTTCGTTAGCAAAAAACAAAAGTTTTGTGAAATATTTAGAGCTGTTTTCACAATCTACTTGGATATGAGGAACCTAGCGATACAAAAGTCGATTTGAATAGAATTTAGGGTTATTCTTACATTCTTTTCAGTAAGAGAAACTTAGCCATACGAAAGTCGTGGTGAAAGACATCTAGATACATTTTCTGCAAACTGCTCTGATGAGAGGATTTTTGAGATGGACATTTTCCTCAGTATGGTAAAAAAAATCTAATAACTATGTTTTGAGAATGAATTGACCCCCCCTGAGCCCGAGGGGAAGGGCTGCAATTTATGAATTTTTTCCATCACCTACATGTAGCATTGGCTCTTGAGAAGCATAAAGATACATAAGGAAGGGAGGATTTTCCGGTGGAGGTGCTTACGTGGGAAGATCCATCCATAGAGGAGTTTTTGCAGGGGAAGGAAACGAAAGGGAGGCTTTCCATGAGGAAGGGGGGGGGTGTATTTCCCAGCACTAATTAAAAAACTATTAGAAATTAAATAAAAAAACACTTTTTTGAACCAAAAGTAAGGAGCAACATTAAAACTTAAAACAAATAGAGACTATAACGTATACGAAAGGGTTGCCCCCTCTTCAGTACCTCGCTTTTTACGCTAAAGTGTTGTTGAATTTGTAAAATGTTTATCATTCTCATTAAACATTCCTTATGTATCAGGTGTCATTATTAGATAAATGGAACAAAAAGCCAAACTAGCGTAAAGAGCGAGGTACTGAGGAGGGGCAGCCCTTTCGTATACGTAATAATTTGTTTTCGTTTTAAGTTTTAATGTTGCTCCTTACTTTCAGTTATAAAACTTGGTTGTTTTAACTATGGATGCATTCTATAGAATCTAAAAGTAGAAGAATATCAACAAATTCATATTATATTTGACGTTTACTAACAAGAACCAAATAATGAAAATATTCTCTTATACAAAAAATATAAAAAATGGTTTAAATACAATGCTTTTAATTTAAAAAACAAATTCTTGTTACTGAGTAGTATCACAAAAAAGAAACTGTCCACTTGGTTTTTGGTCTCGTAGAGATTACCTAATTTCTGTCCTCGTCTATGGCCCAAAAACGTTTCTTGACTACAGTGATCCTTATACCGGCCCTGCGGAAGTTAGAAACGAATTTCAGACCCTATGTTCAGGCACAGACCAATCCACAGTGCCACCATAGGCTTTCATTTGCTGTTTGAACAATTGAGTCTTCTTTTCAAAATACACAGGACAAAATAAGATTTTATATATAGATTTTATATATAGTCTATGTATGTGCATAGACAAGAAAAATATTTGGGAAAGTGCCTATATATTGCTAATTGAAGCATTTCTTTGGCTAATAAAAATAATGAATAAACTAAAACAAGATTTTAGTCGTGATTTAGAAATGATTATACGTTAGACAGTTATTGTCCTAGTCCAATTATTTAGCATTAAATGAATATTACAGCTTAGTAGTTCCCAGTCTAATTTCCCAAATATATGGTAAAAGGCCAAATTTTATAAATCTTAAAAAGCAGAACTATGAAGTCAGAAGTGATGTAGCTTGTCTATACTAACAGTACTATACTACTAGAGTACTTACCAGTTTTTTATGCCTTTGTAGCACGGATATGGGTAGGTACTTCACCAATTCTTTCCTCTTTACATATTTGGCATCTATCTTCATTCCTTCTTTGAATTTTTGTTGCTGAGCAGCGGACTTATGTACTGCAACAAATAAATGATAATAAGTAAAAATAGAACTTTCTGGAAGCTAAAAAATTCAAGTTTGAATTACAGATAGATAAAAACTTCTTGGAGACTTGATATATAACTTGAAAGTGGCTATTAATTTCACTCCCGAGCTTTCAGTGATCCCGGTCTGGGACAGTGCAAAGGAGATGGGATCCTCTAAATATTTTTGCCTTCTAAATTACCTTGTATTTAGAAGAGAAGGGACCCACAGATTCCCACAGATATATATATATATATATATATATATTATATATATATATATATATATATATATATATATATATATATATATATATATATATATATATATATATATATATATATATATATATATATATATATATGTATATATATATATGTATATATATATATATATATATTTATATATGTATATATATGTATATATATATATATATATATATGTATATATATGTATATATATGTATATATATATATATATATATATATATATATATATATATATATATATATATATATATATATATATATATATATATATATATATATATATATATATATATATATATATATATATATATATATATATATATATATATATATATATATATATATATATATATATATATATATATATATATATATATATATATATATATATATATATATATATATATATATATATATATATATATATATATATATATATATATATATATATATATATATATATATATATATATATGTATATATATGTATATATATATATATATATATATATATATATATATATATATATATATATATATATATATATATATATATATATATATATATATATATATATATATATATATATATATATATATATATATATATATATATATATATATATGTAGGAATTCTAAAAGATTAGGTGCCTGATGAGACCGTTTAATAACACGATCCTTTTCGCTAAAAAGGTTTTTAACAAGTTCTTTATCAGCCATTTTATACCAGTCGATTTAGTAACATTTACCTCATGGATACACCGTCTGTTTGGTAGTCTATCAGCTAGAGTAGGTGAATTATTCTGTACAATCACTTTCTATCTCTCCCTCCTCCTTTCTCTAAGCCTCTTATGAAGAATATATGCTTTTACAAGAGAAAGCTGATTTTACTTTTAGCAAAGCAAATCAGGAGATATGGTAAGCCTACATTATACAGCATCCTAGAGTATAATCAACCGATCGGATATAAAAAAGATGCGAGTCAGATGTTATTAAGAGGTTTTTCACTGAATTGTTGAGTAACGACAGACAAAAATAGATAGCTTACCTAGCTGAATGAAATTCTGAATATCAAAGGACAGATCTATGCTAAGATTTTCAGTTTTCTCAAACTCGAGGCCAATGAACCATATTGTTGTGACTGAATCCCTGAAAAGAAAATGAACTTTTTACTAAAGCTACTATATAAGGCTTCAAGTACAAAGTCACCCAAGACTGAGACACCAGCAACTTTTCCAACACCATCCTCGTCGCCCCAGTCGATAATTCCACTGCCTTCCCAATAATCAGCCAAAGTATTTTATTTAATTTTTCCCGAATCTCATCCTTTTAAAAATCTATTTAATCTCATAAACCACTCTGGATATTCATAAATAACAAGAATTATAAATAAAAACAAAATCGGTACACACTTGCGATCTCGCATTGGATTACGCAGAAACGCGCAATTTTTTGCCTTTAACACCGATTATGTAATAATTGGCCAGAAATGGGATATTTGGAGCTGAGTACTATTTTCTGATAAAGTGACTAATTTTCTGAATTATTGCAAAATTTATGAAAAAGCTCAGTTGCACCCTTAGAGCTTCGAAAATTCCCAAAACATATATAAAGAAAGAAAAAATTCCAGGTGAAAAGAACATTTTATCGAGTTTTGACCCATCTCTGAAAATGATTGGCTTGGGTCATACTCCTCCCCATCACAATAATACAAATTTAAATGGAACTTTTTAGAAATATTATTAATATTTATATAGACATATTATAATCAGACAATTTTGTGCTTTTTAGAAATATCAGAAATATTTTTATGTTTAAGCAAAATTAAACAAGTAGAAATAGCCTTAAACTAGAGAATTTAAATAAGAGCCACTGTATCTAAAATAAGGACTAAGAAAGAGACCCAAAGCGATGTTTTTTCTTGTCTCAATCGTTCTTTATTTTTCTTACTGATTCTTTTACATGATTTTGGCTTTTTTGTGTTTTTTTCCTCGTTGAGCATTTTTTTATTTATCTAAAAAAAAACAGGAAAAATATAAACAGTTCCATTCTATAAAAACAAAACGACAATCGAGCCCCAAGTATTCGCGCACACATAAAGACAGAAAAAAACCCAGAAAATAAAGTAAAGCAGACAGAAAGTACAACACACGAAAGGGCTAAGAAATTAAAATGAGAACTACAGAGAAACAATAACTCACTTTTCAGATTCCAGAGGTTCAAATTGTTCAGTATTGATATGTGCCAGTTTGATAGCGGAATTTCTGTCTAAGGTTTGAATCAGGATCCGAATCTTAGATTCAACAAGACCCACCCATTCCAGGAGGTTTTCTTGAGTTAAGGCGCTTGCTAACAGCACCACGAAATGCCTAAAAAAAGTATTAAAGGTTTAAATAGTCTTTTTTCTTTCCTGATAAACAAATTTCTAAGAAAGAAGAAGAATTATTATAAGATCTATGTTCCCTTTGAAACACGCTATTTTGCACCAAACCTACCACTACAATTATGTACCAAAAGGATCAAATACTAATCCGATTCTATTTATCAAACAGATCGTGTTAACGAACTGTAGTAAGGAGCGACCCGGCTCAGTAGTAACCAAAACTCCAAAAAATTTTAAGAAAATTTGTCTTATTTTAGAAAATAGGAGGAAACAACCCCTAAAAGTCATAGGATCTTAACGAAAACCACAGCATTCAGCGTAATTGAGAACCCTGTTGTAGAAGTTTCAAGCTCCTATCTACAAAAATGTGGAATTTTGTATTTTTTGCCAGAAGGAAGATCACGGATGCTTGTTTGTTTGTTTGTTTTTTTTGTCTTTTTTTCCCAGGGGTGATGGTATCGACCCAGTGGCCCTAGAATCTTGCGAGGGGGCTCTTCTGAGATAACCATTTTATTCAGCGCAGTAGAAAAACCTTATAACTATATCTTTGGGGACGACGTACTCCCCCACAGTCCCCGTGGGAGGGGCTACAAGTTACAACCTTTGACCATTGCTTACATATAGTAATGGTTATTTGGAAGTGTACAGACGTTTTCAGGGGTATTTATTGGTTTGGGCGGGGAATTGAGAAGAGGGGAATATATTGGGTGAACTTTCCTTGGTGGAATTTATCATGGGGGAAGAGTGGGGGAACTTATCATGGGAGAGCTTTCCATCGAGGCATTTGTCATGGGGGAAGAAAATTTCCATGAAGGGAGCTCAGGATTTTCCAGCATTATTTAAAAAAAAACAATGAAAAAATAAATATGAAAAAGTTTTTTCAACTGAAAGCAAGGAACAGAATCAAAACTTAAAACGAACAGAAATTATTGCGCATATGATGGGCTCACCTCCTCCTAATACCTCGCTTTTTAAGCTAAAGTATTTTTAGTAATATCAACTATTTATTCTACGTCTTTTGAGATTCAGGGGCCATTCTTAAGAAATTGGGACAAAATTAAGCTTTAGTGTAAAGAGCGAGGTACTGACGAGGGGGTCAAAATCAAAACATGCATTCATTAAAAAATATTCAGAAATTAAATAAAAAACAAGTTTTTTTAACGGAAAGTAAGGATCGACATTGAAACTTAAAACGAACAGATATTACTTCGTATGTGATAGGGGCTGCTTCCTCATCAACGCTCCGCTCTTTACGCTAAAGGTTTTACTGTTTTAAAAAGTAGAGTTAAGAGAAAGAGTCCAAGTAAGGAACAACATTAAAACTTAAAAAGAACATAAATTATTCTGTGTATAAAAGGGGTTCAACCCCCCCACCTCAACGTCTCGCTCATTACGCTAAAGTTTTTTATTGTTTTAAAAAGTATAGTTGTGAGGAAGAGTCAAACTTTAGCGTAAAGAGAGAGACGTTGAGGAGGGGCGAACCCCTTTTATATACGGAATAATTTCGGTTCTTTTTAAGTTTTAATGTTGCTCCTTACTTGCAGTTAAAAAACTTGTTTTTTAGATAATTAATTTTAGATCTATCCGCTTACTAAGCCAGAATCGAGGTATGGTAAAGACGTTTTGTCAGAAATTAATCTAAACATGCTTAGAAGAAAAATTTGTCTATCTTACGATGAAACATTAAAACCAAAGGATAGCCGAAAAAATACTTGTATAGGGAAGAAAAACCTTAATTATACGATTTGGACCAAGAAACGAAAATAAAATTGCAGAAATTTGTCATTACACGCAAAAGGAAGAAAAATAGCGTTCGATAACCATAAAAAACAAAAGGGTGATGAACAACAACAACAAAAAATGATCAACAAATCAGAAAATTTTTTGATCTTTTAAAAACAAACCAAAGAAAGGCTAGGCTAATTAAACAGAGTATGATCTTAAAGGTCTTATTTATGTAACTAAAATAAGTAACATTTCGAGTTCAGCATTAAAAAAATCTCCAGGACAAATAAATTTACCAGTTTATATACGCGCCCTCGGTCAATACATGTGAAACGAATCAAACAGTTCGTGATAACGAACTTTGGTAAGGAGCGACCCGGCCCAATAGTAGCTGAAACTCTAAAAAAAAAGAATTTTGATACCAATAATTACATCAAAGTTTTATCAAGTTTAATCTTACTCATCAAAAGTTACAAGCCTGAGAAAATTTACCTTATTTTAGAAAATAGGGAAAAACACCCCCCTAAAATTCATAAAATTTTAACGAAAATCAAACCATCAGATTCAGTGCATCAGAGAACCTTACTATAGAAGTTTCAAGCTCCTATATACAAAAATGTGAAATTTTGTATTTTTTGCCAGAAGACAGATCACGGATGCGGGTTTGGAAGAGAATCTCCATGAAGGGGGCGCAGAATTTTCTAGCATTATTTAAAAAAACAATGGGGAAAAAAACTTCTTTCAACTGGAAGTAAGGAGACGCACTAAAACTTACAGAAATTATTACGTATAAATGGACGTTCGTCTCCTCCTTAATACCTCGCTCTTTACACTAAAGTATTTTTAGTAATTTCAATTATTTATTCTACGGCCTTTGTGATTCAGGCGCCATTCTTAAGGAAATGGGACACAATTCAAGCTTTAGTGTAAAGAGCGAGTTATTGACGAGGGAGTGAGGCCCTTCACATACGTAATAAAAATATACAGATATAGAAGTTCGTTACGTAAGTTAATTCGTAAGTTACGTATATCTATCACTAATAAAAAACGTTCGTAAAAAAGGCTCTCGTTGCATTTTTAAGTTACCAAAAATTGGAGGGCAACTAGGCCTCCTCCCCCACTCCTTTTTGTTATCAAAATCGTCCAGTCAAAACTATGAAAAGCCATTTAGCCAAAAAAATTAAAATTCAAACTTCGTTTTAGTTCTTCATGTGCGGTGAGCCGAAATCAAAACATACATGAATTAAAAAACGTTCAGAAATTAAATAACAAAAACAAGTTTTTCTCAAATGAAAGCAAGGAGCTACATTAAAACTTAAAACGAATAGAGATTATTCCATATATGAAAGGGGATGTCCCCTCCTCAACGTCCCGCTCTTTACGCTAAAGTTTTTCTTGTTTTAATAGTAAAACCGTAAAAAAGAGTCAAACTTCAGCGTAAAGATCGAGACGTTGAGGGGAGAATAGCCCCTTTCATATAAGGAATAATATATGCTCGTTTTAAGTTTTAATGTCGCTCCTTACTTTCAGTTGAAAAAACTCGTTTTTTTTTAAATTTGATTTTCGTTAAAAACCTGCTTCTTAAATTTTTGCTACTATAATTCTTTGCATACTCTTAACTAGATTGTAACTAATGTAGCAACAACAATCTTTTAAATGGATTTGAACTATTTTAAAGACAAAAATTATTATTTCAGGCAATTTTCCTTACCTGTATCTGAAGAAAAATGTGGTTGGCTCAAGCAAGTTCTCCCATGTTATTCCTGGTTTTTCAATCATTATGTTTTCCGTCACAGCCAATGCATTTCTAAAAGCTTCTTGAATAACTGTTCGGTTGCTTAGCGTGACGTTAAATGTTGAATTTTGCTGAGGATATGCTGGCGTTATTATAGGCATGACGTGACTTCTATCACCGAGATTAACCTGGAAAAGATAAATCATATTGAGGAGGCTTCCAATGCATAGTTTTATATTATTTCTCTCATGAAACTTTGGCGAAATTTCACATTGTAATTCAATCCAATTATTTTCAAATCCTAAAAAGAGAGCTAAAACTTTTAATTTCCGATTGACTGAGTCCTGAATATTTTTTTCAGTAAACGTGAGAAATACTGTGTAATTTTTTCTTATTCAAATCCCTAAACTAAAAAATTCATTTAAAATGGAACTTTTCTAAATATTCTCGAAGACTAAGGCATTTTCCGAAAGGTGACAATACTAGATAAGTATTATTTTGTTTTAAAATAAAACATTTTGAGACTATAATGGTGAAATGAATATTAGTGGTTTTGAAAATTTGATGTTTTATCATTAATTTTCAAAATGTAAAGACACGAGGTATATTACTGCATAAGTATTTTTCTTCTCTTCTTTTAAAATAAAATATTTTGAGACTATAATGGTGAAATGAGTCTTAGTAGTTTCGAAAATTCGATGTTTTATCATTCATTTTTAAAATGTAAAGACACGAGGAAATTTCCTAGTCAATATCTTCACTTACCTAGTTGGCACTATTGGCAAGTAAGGTCAGGATATCTGAGGATAAAAGAAGGAGAATGACCAGGGAATCGTTTTTTTTTCGAATTTGAAGAAAAATTAGAAGAAAAGGACTATAAATTGTAAATTCAAACTTGGATGCTAGAAGCAGCGGTAAGAGCACTTGGCAAGCATGTCTAGAAAATCATGGTACTTCAAAAAGTTAAAGAGAAAAAATTTCTACAAAATTGGGTTGGGACTGTTTTATGTACAAATCAGCTCCTTTTCCCTTGGCAAAACCTTATAAATAACAATAAAAAAATGAACAAGTAACAAACTTTAAAAAACCTTCATAAAATGGAGCGGATTGTTTCTGGGAGTTATTTGTTGTATATGTACAATCATTTAATAGACTACAGTTAGCTCTTTCGATTTTACTCTAGTATGAATAATAATTATTTCCAATATTAGAAACAAAAGTATAATATAAAAAATTACTCTATTCTAGATTAATTTGCATGGTTCAAAACCATCTTCATGATAAATCCGTAATAGACCTTTAGAAAACATAACTTTGGATTCGTAAATTCCGTCGTAAATACCTTTCATGATAAACGAGGGAACAGTTCCTTAGTAATTGAATTTTTAACAAATCAGATCTTTGATTATTTGCCACATTTCTAGCAACTTATCTCAAAATAAAGATAATAATAATAACTTATAACAATAATGAATGACTTACCCTGGGATCCCAGACAGGGAAACCTAGGTCAGTGTTATCGGGCTGCTTTAGCAGAACGGGTTGTGGCCATTTCCACTTAGAAAACACCAAGAAAAATTTGTGGACCAAAGTTGCAGCTGCAGCATTTGGATAGAGTTGACAGGTTCGAGCAACTAGCATAGCCCAAGAAACGCCACCCAAATAACCAAGAACGTTGCTGTAAATTCCTTGTCCTGAAAATAAAAATATTTTAAGGCCTAAGAATCGAAATTCTTTTTAAAAGAAAGGCGCCAAATATTGAAGCCGATCAGGTTCACAAGGTCTTACAAAATTCTAGCCTACTACAACAAATTCATTGAAGTATTAAAACACACGAGGGTTGAATTCTTTGGGGGGGGTTCTCTATCCCACCCTTTTAGCTTATCCTTTGGTCAAAATTTCAAAGGTCGCACTTATAGACCAAAAAGAAGGTCTGTCAAGAATTGTTCTCAAAATATCCCCTTTCTAATTAATCGGTTTATTTTTCCGGTTTTTAAAATAGAGTTATTTTTTCCAGATTTGAAATTATTCAAATGGAAAGTTCAAATGGAATGGCTACAACTTACAATACTTCCACACACTAATTTCTATCATCTCACTACCTGTATTTAAAGTTTTTAACGTTTTGTTTCTCTTTAGACAATTGAGACAATATTGGGTCTACTCTATAAAAGTAAAAAAAAAACTCACTCTTGGCCCACAATTTAACTGCCCTAAGAGCCAATCTAAAAGCTTCTTTGTTTGGAACCAATCTGAGGATTTCGTCTGTGACTCGACAACCATTTAAGCTACGTACACACTTTGGATCCAGGTTCTTCAAGAGGTTGTCATCTCTCAAGTCCTAGAAACAAAATATTATTTAATCAGAAAAAAATACAAAAGAAATTAAATGAAGATTCCTATAAAATTGGATCTTAAACTCTCGACAGAAATATATATTTTATTTGGTTAAAAACAAACTTTTGTATTTTTGCTTCTCCAAAATGCATTGTTTCATCACTTTTTGCTTACAAAAATACATAGAAAATGTTTCTTTGAAGAAAACAGAATGAAAAGTTTATCATCTTGTCAAAAAGAAAAGCTTGTCATAATTAACAGCAAGAGAATCAGGAATTTTTTCGCATTCTTGTTTCTGTAGTGTAGATTTGCGTTCTATAGTTAAAGGCTACCAGAATTATTGCAGCTTAAGAGATGCAGAATTGGATAGATAGTTCAACATTTTAAAGTTTTGTTGGAAGTTAACTTTTTTAATTAAAAAATCAACAAAAATCTGGGTCCCTCTTCTAAAAATATTATTGCTTTTTTGTTTTGTTTTTTTAGGAACGACTGCGTCTTCAGTATCTTATTTTTTGAAATTATTTCTTATTTTTTGAAAATTATTAAAGTGCATGTTTATTGTTAGATTAAGTTGCTGTTCGATAACAGTGGATAATAAATGCAATAACAAACTTATATATTAAAAACCTGTTGTCTTATATATGATTCAATTAGTTCAATAACTCTTCCTCCAGTTCAGTTGTCTACTTTAAAGTCAAAGTATACAGCCCTCCCCTACACAAAATCGGGTAGTTGGCACAAATAGTCAAACAATCACTTGAGAGTTTTAAACTCATTTTTGGACAATCAATTCTATGTAAGTGCAGTCATCTGTGACAATTTAACAAAACCAAATGGCAAAAGATTTGCTTTTTCGCTGAAAGTAAGCTTCACTCTGTCAATAACATATTTCAATGTCTTAAGCAATTAAAGATCTAACTTAGGTCCTTGGGCAGACCAAACAAATTTGCTTGTACAATTCAGAATTACTCCCCACCCCCGGGTATTTTCTCGATTGTATAAACATTAACTTATTCTTGGGAAATACGTCAAACTCCCTTTAATTTCTTGCACAGTATCCATATATACAAAAGAAAGCAAAACGACAACTTAACAAGTCCTTCGGGAATTTCCTTCAATGCAAAAACATATTTTAATATCTTAAGTAATTAAAGACAACTTAGATCATTGGGCAGACCCAACAAATTTGCTTGTAAAATGCAGAATGCCACTCGGGTATTTTCTCGACTGCATAAATTTTCGGGAAATACTTCAGACCCCTTTTAATTTCTAGTACAGTATATAAATATACAAAAGAAAGGCAAATGACAACTTACCAAGTCCTCGGGAATTTCCTTCAATGCAAGTCTAGCAAAGAGCATATCAATTTCAATACCACTAAATTTCATTTTGATGACAGGGACAAACGCTTCTTCGACAGCTCGGAGCTCAGTTACTTTTGACTGCTCTTTCAGCAGCTCGAAAAACGAGGTAAAGTAATCAGACCTATCCATGTGTCTGGGTGCGATGCATAGCGCATCTATATCTGCACCTTTGCCATGTACACCAAGCCTGAAATGTAAAAATATATATTTCGCTTATACTCAGTATCACAGTATCGTAATATATATCTCTTGTATACACAGAAACTTCTATCGTATTTTAACATTATAGGGATGGAAAGTTCAAACCCTTAAAGAAATGAGAGATACAGGAGGGAGAAGGGGGCTCGAAACGATAAAACAAAAAACGTCCTCATGGACAAGAATTTTCATGACTTTCAAATGATCAGTCTAGTAAACTTTTTTTTTACTCAAATACAGTTCTAACCTTATTTTTTTTTCTATTTTTGTTTTTAAAAAAGCTGAAAAGGCAAATAAGTGGGGTGAATGGTTCGTATTCTATATTGCCTAAAGCTATTACAATAAATGCAGCTTATGGTAACTATTAGAGCATCCTGTTTTTTTAGGGGGGGGGGCTTGATGGCCTTTTAGCCTGTGTTATTAAGACAAATCTACAAGTAGCATAAACAAGTCTTAGTTTTTTTGCACTTTTATAGTCAATTTAAATATCAGAGATATTTCTAGGGTTTTGATACCAAGTAACTGCCTCCTCCCCCTTTATATGCCTTTAGTGGTAACTACCAAGGCTAGCACATGAAAACAAAAGGAAAATGAAAGAAGTCTTTTTTAAACAAGCGCCACAACAAGATTTATAGCCAGATCATTATTATTATAAGGTGGAACTTATTTATCACAAACAAAATCTTACCTGTAAGACCCAAAGGTATGAATTTTTCCACCAACATTCTCCACTACTGCAGCGGGAAGGTTTTTCACATTTTCTGATATGTCTCTAATCCAATCTTTAACCAGATCATTTAGCTTAGAAAGAACTTCAACTCTATGCCTGAATTCATCATCTGATTCAAAACAGCCATGGGTTTTGAGTGTTTCTTCAAGCTCTGTAGTTTGCTGTATATCAAATGGCTTTGGTCCATCTAGGCTAATTGCTGAAGTCACTCCAAAGGTTTTTGGATGCTCATTTGGAACAACGGCTTTGCTGTGTAAAATATTCCCAGATGATGAACGATGAAAAGAATGCGTGTTCCACAACTTCTTCTCTATAAAAACAAATATGACAATAAACAGCTTTAAAATTTTGAAGCAAATAATGGAGTCCAAGATTATAAAAAAATCACACTTCTAACTTTTGGTTTCCGAAAATACTTCATACACAAATTTAATTCACGAAGATGAATTAAGGAAAATATGATGGTTTGAAAACATTAATTTAGACTTGGAGATCGTTTTTGTGATGTAATGTTTTAGCGTTTCCCGAATTCTTAAGTTCTGCTGTCTATTTTCAATCTTAGAAGATTATACATAGTTTTAGTTTTTAACTTTTATATCCTTTACTTTACTATTTATTGTTTACCTGTATGAATATCCACGAGCAATTTTTTTCAGAGAGATAAGGTCAAAAACTGTTATATGTGTTTCATCAAGAGATCCATTGAGCTTGAGGGTCGTGTTTGATTGATATTAAATAAAAAAAAAACAAGTTTTTTCAACTGAAAGTAAGGAGTGACATCAAAACTTAAAACGCACAGAAATTACTTCGTATATGAAAGAGGCTGCTTCCTCATCAACGCCCCGCTCTTTACGCTAAAGTTTGACTCTTTCTCTCAATTCTTCTTTCTAAAACAGTAAAAAACTTTAGCGTAAAGAGCGGGGCGTTGATGAGGAAGCAGCCTCTTTCATATACGAAGTAATTTCTGTGCGTTTTAAGTTTTGATGTCACTCCTTACTTTCAGTTGAAAAAACTTGTTTTTTTTTATTTAATTTCTGAACGTTTTTGAATCAATGCATGTTTTGATTTTGGCTCTCCGCAGAGGAATGATCAAAACGAAATTTGCATATTTTTTTTGGCTCAATAGCTTTCTCATAATTTTGATCGAATGATTTTGAGAAAAAAAGAGCGGGGGACGAAGCCTAGTTGCCCCCCGATTTTTTGGTTAATTAAAAAGGCAACTAGAACTTTTAATTTTTTACGAATCTTTTTATTGGTAAAAGATTTACGTAACTTATAAATTAGCTTACGTAAAGAACTTTTGTATTCTCATGTTTTTATTACTTACATGAGGGGATTCGCCCCATCGTCAGTACCTCGCTCTTTACACTAAAGCTTAAATTTTATCCCATTTCATTAAGAATGACCCCCTGAATCACAAAAGCCGTAGAATAAGTAGTTGAAATTACCGAAAATACTTTAGCGTAAAGAGCGAGGTATTAGAAGGAGGTGAGCCCCTCATATGGGTAATAATTTCTGTTTGTTTTCAGTTTTATTGCTGTTCCTTACTTCCAGCTGAAAAAGCTTTTTCACTTTTATTTTTAATTGTTTTTTTTTTAATAATGCTAGTAAATCCTGCTCTCCCTTCATGGAAATTTTCTTCTCCCATTACAAATTCTCGAAGGAAAGTTCCCCCAGCATATCCCCCTCTTCTCAACCCCTCCCCCAAACAAAAAAAAATCCTCCTGAAAACGCCTGTATACTTCCCAATAACCATTACTATATGTAAGCACAGGTCAAAGTTTGTAACTTGTTGCCCCTCCCACGGGGACTGTGGGGGAGTAAGTCGTCCCCAAAGACATAGTTATAAGGTTTTTCGACTACGATGAATAAAATGGCTATCTCAGAATTTTGATCCGTTGACTTTGGGAAAATAATTAGCGTGGGAGGGGGCCTAGGTGCCCTCCAATTTTTTTGGTCACTTAAAAAGGGCACTAGAACTTTTCATTTCCGTTAGAATGAGCCCTCTTGCAACATTCTAGGACAACTGGGTCGATACGATCACCCCTGGGGAAAAGAAAAAAAAAACAAAAAAACAAAAAAACAAAAAAACAAATAAACACGCATCCGTGATCTGCCTTCTGGCAAAAAATGCAAAATTCCACATTTTTGTAGATAGGAGCTCGAAACTTCTACAGTAGGGTTATCTGATACGCTGAATCTGATGGTGTGATTTTCGTTAAGATTCTATGACTTTTAGGGGGCGTTTCCCCCTATTTTCTAAAATAACGCAAATTTTCTCAGGCTCGTAACTTTTGATGGGTAAGACTAAACTTGATGAAACTTATATATTTAAAACCAACATTAAAATGCGATTCTTTTGATGTAGCTATTGGTATCAAAATTCCATTTTTTAGAGTTTTGGTTACTATTGAGCCGGGTCGCTCCTTACTACAGTTCGTTACCACGAACTGTTTGATAATAAGATTAAACGTGTCGCGGATTTTAATATTAGTATATCTGGTTATTGTTTAAAGGACCATATTATTTTTTCGCTTTAATTGTAAGGATAATAAGAATAATATTCATTAAGTGGTAATTTAGAACCGAGAAAAGGCGATTCGTAATTACTTTAGGATACAAATAATTATTGTTAATTTTTTTAGCGTTTTCCGAGTTTAAGTTCTGCTGCCTTTTAAATTTTTCAAGATTAAATAGAGTTCTAGTTTTTAACTATTTATATCCATGTCTTTACGATTTATTATATACTTTTTATTAATATCCAGAAACAATTTTTTTCAGAGAAACAAAGTCAATAATTATTATGTGCGTTCCATCAAGAAATCCATTGAGTTTGAGTTTCGTGTGTAACTGAGAGATGATAAGCTTAAACCTGTAGGGCGTTTTAATATTAGCGTATCTGGTTATCAAACAGTTCGTGGTAACCAACTGTAGTAAGGAGCGACTTGGCTCAATAGTAACCGAAACTAAAAGATGGAAGTTTGATACCAATAGTTACATCAAAAGAGTCACAATTCAATGCTAATTTTAAATATATAAGTTTCATCAAGATCAGTTATACCCATCGAAAGTTATGAGCCTGAGAAAATTTTGCCTCATTTTAGCAAATAGGGAAAAACACCCTTTAAAAGTCATACAAACTTAACAAAATCACGCCATCAGATTCAGTGTATGAGAGAACCATATTGTAGACGTTTCAAGCGCCTATCTACAAAAATTTGGAATTTCACATTTTTTGCCAGAAGCACAGGTCACGGATGCATGTTTATTTGTTTTTTGTTTGTTTGTTTGTTTTTTCCCTAGGGGTGATCGTATCGACTGAGTGGTCCTAGAATGTCGCAAGAGGGCTCGTTCTTATGGAAAGGAAAGGTTATAGTGCCCTTTTTAAGTGACCTAAAAAATTGAAGGGCACCTAGGCCCCCTCCCACGCTCATTTTTCCCAAAAGTCACCTGATCCAAATTCTGAGATAGCCATTTTTTCACCATAGTCGAAAAACCTAGTAAATATATCTTTCAGGACGACTTAATACTTGCTTGCTTGTTCAAATTTGTTAATACTTGCTTGTTCACTCCCCACAGTCCCCGTGGGAGGGGCTGGAAGTTACAAACTTTGACCTGTATTAACATATAGTAATGGTTACTGGCAAGTGTACAGACGTTTTCAGGGATATTTTTGTGGTTTAGGGGAAAGAGTTGGGAAGGGGGGTTACGTGGGAGGGTATTTCCATGGAGGAACTTTTCATGGGGGAAGAGAATTCCAATGAAGAGTGCGCGGCACTTTCTAGCATTATTTAAAAAAACAGTGAAAAAATAAATATGAAAAGTTTTTTCTACTGAAAGTCAGGAGCAGCATTAAAACTTAAACGAACAAAAATTGCTACGCATATGAGGGGTTTACCTCCTCGTTATACCTCACTCTTTACGCTAAAGTATTTTTAGTAATTTCAACTATTTATTCTATGGCCTTTGTGATTCAAAGGTCATTCTTGAATTGGGACATTTAAGCTTTAGTGTAAAGAGCGAGGTATCGACGAGGGTTGAACCTTCTCATATACGCAATAAAAACATACGAATATAGAAGTTCATTACGTAAGTTACGTATAATTTTTTACCAATGGAAAAGTTTGTAAAAAATTAAAAGTTCTAGTTGCCTTTTTAAGTAATCAAAAAATTGGAGGGGAACTAGGCCTCCTCCTTCACTCTTTTTTCAAAGTCTTCCGATTAATTGCAATTAATTAATATGCAAATTTTGCTTTAATTATTTATGTGCGGAGAGCCAAGATCAAAACATGCATTAATTCAAAAATGTCCAGAAATTAAATAAAAAAAAGTTTTTTAAAATGAAAGTAAGGAGCAACATTAAAACTTAAAACGAACAGAAATTATTCCTTCATAGGATCTCATGGATATTTTTAACTAGAATGTTTTACTTTTATTAATAGAAACCTCAGGGAACCAACTTAAACTTAAGGAAATGAATAAATTTATCAACAGCTTGCATTTAAAAACATGAAAATGATGCACTTTGTTTACATTTGAGTCAGGATGTCGAGGAGGCGGGGACAAATATTCTTTTTGATTGTTTAATGTAGACACAAAATTGAACACTATTGTGTAAATGTAATGTCTTAAGTTTTTTTACCTCTTTTTTTTCCACGGCCATAATCATAAAGTCACAGAGTCTATCATTTTCCATTTTCAATCACACATTACCCTACACACTCCCTAATTCTGAAAAAGTGGGTTCATTGCTTATACTGGTCACACGCAAAGTAGAGACTAGATTCATTTGTTTTAGCACTGCAGAATAAGCAATTGGAATGTCAGATAAAATTTCGGTAATTTGGAGAAGATCCATTTTTTTTTTTTTTTTTTTTTTTTTTTTTTTTTTTTTACAAATGCATTTTTGCAAGAGAAAGATGGAACTCTATAGCACCGTCGTCGACACCAATAACGCCTCGATAATGACACTCAACCCTTTCCACTTTCAAAAATTCAAGAAAATCCAACAGTAAGGGATCAAAGTCAGTCAAAGCGTTGAGTATAGGCATACTCTGTCAAATCAAAATTTGGTGGGTCAAGTCCAGGCAAAGTGGCTATTACCCTGAAGTACTGAAGTTTATCGGACTGTGACAGCACTCTAAAATGCAATCAGTAAAGCACTAGATGAACCCTGTTGGCAAAGGGAGGAGGGAGGGGGTTGGAAATCAGATGAAACTAATCCAAAGGAAGAAAATAAGATGTCCTCAATAGATGCGTAACTAATGGTTTGTGGTTAACGTTAAAAAGCATCAACATTGCTGTATTTTGAAGCATTTGAAAAGTTAAGAAAAAAGATGAAAAAGTAAATATTCAACCATCAAAACAACAGGGAAAATGTTGGTGAATGAAATTAAGCGTAAAGACTGTAACAAACTACAAAAATCAGCTTAATCTTGAATGTAATTTAACTTACTTTAAAACAAATCATCCTATAGGAGTGATTATGTACGTTTTAATCACTTTAATTCTTATTGAAGTATTGAACAAAACGCTTACGTCTAGAGTAGCCTATTAAAACAAATTGTTTTTGAAGCATAGAAATAGGCTTAATAGATCTGTTTATGGAAGGCGATTACAAAGATAAAAACATACAAATGTTATTTAGAATATAGATTACTGGACATGAGTGGTCCTTTGACAAGGGTCCCATCCCCAAGCCCACTTTCTTCAGGGATGATTTTTCGCCTTTCTACTGATAACACCTATGAAGATGTTGAACTCGTGTGAAATATGTGCTCAAGGTGTTTTAGCGAATTTTTGCCACCCTCAACTTTGTAAGATGAGGCAAAAAAGGAATATGCAAGGGAGTTCCATCCCTAAGTTCTAAAGAGGTCAATTTACAAAAACATAGGGAATTGGGATCTTTCAATATTTAATGAACGTGGTAGTTCATTTGTTTTTTCTTCAGAATAACTAAAAAGAGAGCGGTTTTTCAGTGAAACTTAAAACGGACAATTTTAAAATCTAGTTGGGGGATTACCCTCGTCCAGTTGACGTACCTGCTTTGTATACATAATCTGAATACTTAGCTATACTTATACTATTGTTTGATTTCGGAAAAATCCAGTTTTGGAGGAGGAAGTAACAAGGGGACAAGTTCTTTTTAGCCATAATATATATTCAGGAGATAAATTTTTACATAGATCATTATAAGTTTCTGGGGAGGGAGATCTCCCAAGATCTCTTTTTATTCTCTGGACACTTAGGGCTTAAACACTGTTCAAACAACAATCTCTTTTGGCATTTTCTGGATTAGTAACTGCAGCTTTAGACAGTGTACTAAATAGACATTTTAGAGGGTGCAATAAATAAGTGAGCAAAACTTACTCATCATTATAAACAAATTGCTTGCTTGTTCACTGTCAGGAAGACTTTGACACTAAAAACTGAAAAAGTAGCAAATTGTTGAATGGCTTTACTAGCCTGTTCTGACAGATTCAAAATCTAAATCCAAACTGTTATTTATTATATGAAGACACAGCAATTACCCCAATTTAAAGCGGAAATTGAATTAGCAAAAAGTCTTATTACCCTACCGGGTAATGGAGGTCAATCAAAAATTCAGATGGCCTTAGTCAAATTATCCACATTCTTTGCATTTAAATAGGGTTCAATTAACATGATATGGTTTATTTTTTGGGGCTATCATATTGTAATTATGAGCGCTACAGAACTTATTGCATAATTAGCATAAAGGAAGTGATCAAATGACATATTATTTAGCATAATTTAAAACAGGGAAAAAAGGAAGAATTATTTAAAAATATTGGGAATCCTGACAAAAAATCTAAAGTGCCCGATTCTGTCTCAGATTATCGTACCCCCTTGAGGTACCACTGACGGGACCGTATCGAGATTTTTCTTAGGGGAGGGACTTAAAAAACGCATGAAAATTTGATTAGCTGTGTTTTCGTATACGACTCAGGCATACTCCAAACAGCGTAAAAAGCGGAGTTGAAGTGAAAAATATAAGAAATTATGACATGGATCTAAAAATAATGAGAATTCAGGGGCATACTCCTGGATTCGAAACAGAGGCGGATACAAAAAAAGTTGGGGTGGAAAGCACCGACAGTAATTTGGCTCTACCATTGGTGCATTTTGCCCTTTCAAACCTTTTAATGCAACTTTATACCTTTTTTGGGGGGAGAGGGTGGAGCAAGTGCCCGAATACCACTCCCTGCTAACATACCCAACCCAAACTAGAGCAAGTGGTCTCAAGCAAAAATCCACCATTACGTCAGGGGGGTGCCCCACTAGATCCGCCACTGGTATGGGAGACACAAAAAAGTTTGTCTAATTCTTGCTTATGTTAAAAATTAGTCATAATCTTCATTATTTTTATTCCTATTTATTACAAAGGCCATGCATGTATCCGCACTGGCATGCGTAAAAGTATTACCTGGTACTCACACACTTTTGAGCAGGGTAACCACCAGACACAAGGTGAAAAATAAAACCCTGAAATCTTGACAAAAATCAACAGATTTGCAAAAAAGACTAATTGTAAAATTTGCCTGCTTTCTTCTTGAATACGATAGAAAAGTGTAGTTTTTCAACAATTTTTGTCTTTAAGAAAAGATTAAGGCACAATTGTATTGGATATACGATACAAGACCATATCTACAGAAGAAGAGAAAATATACAGCTGACTTTCCTCCCTCCCCCCCAAAAAAAGTTCGAGTGGATCATAAGTAACAAAAATACATATACTTCTGCTCCCCTCTCCGGAGCAAAATTCTGGATACCCTCCTTCGACTAATAGATACATAAAAAGAATTGGATTCTATGCTGATTTTAAATATATTTATCAAATTAAGCCTTACCAACAAAAGTTACGAGCCTGAGAAAATTCGCCTTATCTTAAAAAATAGGAGGTAGTACCCCATAAAAGTCATGGAATCTTAACAAAAATCCTACAATCACGTTCAGCGTATCAGAGAATTATATTTAATAGTTTCAAGCTCCTATCTACAAAAATGTGGAACTTCGTTTTTTTTTGCCAGAAGACCGATCACGGGTGCGTATTTCTTAGTTTTTTTTTCCAGGGGTGATCATATGGGACCAATGGTCCTAGAATGTCGAATGTCAAAATTTTGAAATAGCCATTCTTTTCAGCGTAGTCGAAAACCTTATTAACATGTCTTTAGGGATGACTTACTCCCCCAGTCCCCGGGAGAGGGGCTAGAAGTTACAAACTTTGACCAGTGTTTACTCACAGTAAGGGTTATTGGGAACTTAAATGAACAGAAATTATTACGCATATGAGGGATCCTTCTCCTCCTAAATACCTCGCTCTTTACGTTTAAAGTATTTTTAGTAATTTCAACTATTTATTCGACGGCCTTTGTGATTCAGGGGTCATTCTTAAAGAATTGGGACAAAATTTCAGCTTTAGTGTAAAGAGCGAGGTATTAACGAGGGGGCAAACCTCCCTCATATATGTAATAAAAATATACAAATATAGAAGTTCGTTACGTAAGTTCTAGTTGCCTTTTTAAGTAACTAACAAATTGGGTGGAAACTAGGGCTCCTCCCCCCACCCCTTTTTTCTCAAATTCGTCCAATCACAACTAAAAGTAAGTCATTTAGCCAAAAAAATATGCAAATTCAGTTTTGATAATTCATTTCCGGAGAGCCAAAAATCAAACATGCATTAATTCAAAAACGTTCAGAAATAAACTAAAAAACAAGTTTTCAACTGAAATTAAGGAGTGACCTTAAACTTAAAACGAACAAAAATTATTCCGTGCATGAAATGGGATTTCCCCTCCTCAACTCCCCGCTCTTTAAGATATAATTTTTTACTGTTAAAAAAATTAGAATAGAGAAATAGAGTACCATAGTCTACCTCTCAAGTACCATAGTCTACTTCTTAGTTGCATCAACTAAATCAGTAAATCTTCCGTAGACCCCAAAGCCGTGCCGAAATAAAGTTTGGTGTTGGTGGACCCTCTGCAGCTTGTGGTGCCAGTGGCGTCGAAGAATGATCGGTGGTGTACCGTCAACTGTTGGTCGTTTATTACATTTTTTGAATTTTTTGGCCACTTTTAAAAAGTTTTGAAAACTAAATTTGTAATAAAAAAAAGTTTTTTTTTAATGAAAGTAAGGAGCAGCTTTGTAACTTAAATGAAAAGAAATTATCCTGCATATGAGGAGGTTGACCTCTCCATAATAGCGCTCCATGCGCTAAAGTGTGACATTTTGTCCCAGCTCTGTAAGGATGAATAAGGGTCCAGGACACACAAGAGTCGTTTAATTAGTATCGGAACCTTTTTTAAGAGTCCCGAAAAAGATTAACATGAAAAGAATGGCATTGAGGAGGGGGTAACCCCCCTCATATGCAGAATAATTTATGTTGGTTTGTATTTTATTTTTTCAATCCTATTTCTGCTCTATAGAAATCCGACATGAAACTTTTTTGGGTCTATGCGATAAGTTGCTGTACTAGTTCTTTGTCGCCATCCATCTAAGGAAATAGAGACCTTATGTAAAGAGGGAAAAAGAAAATCTTGAGAATGATTATGTGCTTTTTAATCAATTTAATTCCTATTGAACTAATGAAAATTTGTTGGGCTGGTTTAATCTTATCTTGACAAAATATGTCAGGTATAACATATTAATATAATGTATTATATACACAGGAATATATTTTAGTTTATCTGTAGGCTATATAAATTTGTAAAAAATTTGTCAGATAAAAAAAAAATAGTAAAATTTGCATGCAAAATGATACAAGTAATTTACTCAGCTAATTTAAAATGAGAAATTGAGTAAATGAAAGTAAAATGAAAGTAAATGAGTAAAATGAAAAATTTGCATGAGTAATTTATTTGTGTTTTCTTCAAAATTTCCATAAACAGAATGTCTTTTACCTAAAAAGGACATTTCCAAAACCTAATCGGAGGTTTGACCTCCTCCAATTGATGTGCCTAATTGGTATACATAGGTCAAAAACTGAGCTTTGAGCACAATCAAACAGTTCGTGGTAACAAACTGTAGTAAGGAGCGACCCCGCTCAACAGTAAACAAAACTCTAAAAAACTGAATTTTGTTGCTAAAAGATACATCAAAAGAATGTGATTTTCATGCTGATTCTAAATATATAAGTTTAATCAAATTTAGTCTTTGTCATCAAAAGTTACGAACCTGAGAAAATTTGCCTGATTTTGGAAAATAGGAGGAAACACCCCTAATTGTCTCTAGAATCTTAACAAAAATCACACCATCGCATTCGGCGTATCAGAAAATCCTATAGCAAAAAGTTCAAGCTCCTATCTACAAAAATGTGGAATTTCGTATTTTTTGCCAGAAGACAAATCACGGGTGCGTGTTTATTTTTTTCTTATTTTTTTTCCAGGCGTCATCGTATCGACCAAGTGGCCCTAGAATGTCATGGGTGATGAATTAATATGCCATGGGTGAAGAAAAATTCAATGAAAGGGCGCAGGATTTTCTAGCATTACTATAAAAAAAAACAATGAAAAAATAAACATGGAAACTTTTTTTCAGTTGAAAGTAAGGAGCAGCATTGAATCTTAAAACGAACAGAGATTATTACGCATATGAAGGGTTCTAAAAATACTTTAGCATAAAGAGCGAGGTATTTAGGAGGAGATAAAAACCTCACTCTTTATGCTAAAGTATTTTTAGTAATTTTTGACCCTTTCCCACAATTCTACTTTTTAAAACAATTAAAAGCTTTAGCATAAAGAGCGAGGTATTGCGGAGGGTACAACCCATTTCATATACGGAGTAATTTCTGTTCGTTTTAAGTTTTAATGTCGCTCCTTACTTTCAGTTAAAAAACTTTTTTTTTTAGTGTACTAAATAATTGAACAAAACTTACTCATGATTCAAAAGCAAATCGATTCTTTAAGCTCAAGAAAACCTTGATACTAAAAACTTATGATGAATAACTAGTAAATTGCAGGGTGACTTTCTTAGCCTGTCCTGACACATATAACATCTAAATCCAGACTGTCTTTTATTATATGAGCCAACAGCAATAACCCTAATTTAAAGCGGAACTTGAATTAGTGAAAACTCTTATTAATTACCTACCGGGTAATGGAGGTCAATCAAAAATTCAGCTGATCTCGGTCAAATGATCCACATTCCTTGTTTTTAAATAGGATTTAATTTACATGATAGAGTTTATTCTTTGGGGGTTGACATTGTAAAATCGATTATCACAAAGCTTATTCCATAATTAGCAAAAGGAAGTGATCAAGTGCCATATTATTATTATAAGCATAATTTAAAACAAAAACAGAAGACCTGTAAAAAAAAAATGTCGGTAATCCTGACAAAAATCTAAAAAAACTTCTTAAGAATCTTAGAGAAGTCTTAAGTCTCTTAGCGTGTGTGCCTGATTCCATCTACCATGACTACTATTGATTGTAATGGTGTCACTGGCAGGACCGTAACCAGGATTTTTTCTTTGGAGGGTGACTTTAAAAAATATATCAAAGTCTGATTATATGCTTTGCCCTATCTGTACGGATCTTCCAGCGGAACAGCTCCTATAAATGGTTAAGATTTTTTTAGTACTTTCAAAAGCAGCACTTAGAAATTAACCTCAAATCAGAACATTCAAAAACAAATCAGGGACAGATTGAGTAAATATATATATATACATATATATATATATATGGTGGGGGCGCTTCGCGCCCCCCCCCCAAGCCCCCCCGCGCGCGTAAGTCGTTACGCGCCATATTAGTTACGCGCCATTGTAGTTGTGTCCCTATGTCCCACCTGTGAATATAGATATATATATATATATATATATATATATATATATATATATATATATATATATATATATATATATATATATATATATATATATATATATATATATATGTTTTTAACTACGTAAAACTTGCGAATATACAACATTTTTTGCTGTCCCATTGTCTGTGCATATAAATAGATTGTCAGGTTTACCGACTCTTGAACATGTAACATATAATGGTCCATGGGAAAACAATCCGTATTCAGATCTATACCTCATGATTCTAATGATTGCCCTTGAGCTTTGTTGATGGTGATTGCTAATTGACCATTCCCTGAGTCGCCATCGTCATTTATATATCCCCCTGTGCACCCCGGCGTCCCCTTTGTAGTTATGTCCCTGTGTCCCGGTCGTCATTTATATTCCCTGTGTCCCGGTCGTCATTTGTGTCCCGGTGTTCCAGTCTGTGATTTCTCTTTGAGTGTCCCGGGCGTCATTTATATTCCTTGTGTCCCGGTGTCCCGGTCGTCATTTATATCCCCCTGTGCCCCCCGGCGTCCCCATTGTAGTTGTGTCCCTGTGTCCCGGTCGTCATTTATATTCCCTGTGTCCCGGTCGTCATTTGTATCCCGGTGTCCCGGTCTGTATATACATTCGTTTTTTAGTTTTGTTTTTCTCCTTTATTTTTTTCCTTTTTTCTTTTTTTCTTTTTTAGTTTATTTAGATTTTTAGATTTTTTAGTTTTTTTATTAGTTTTTAGTTTTTTTGTAGTTTTTACCATTTTTTTAGTTTTTTTAGTTTTTTTTTTTTACTTATGTCCTGGTCGTCATTTATACTCCCTGTGTCCCGGTCGTCATTTGTGTCTCGGTGCTTTGTTGATTGCTAATTTATATTATATTTATATTTATATTTTTTATATTTATTAATATTTTTTTAGTTTTCTTTTTCTCTTATTTTTCAGTTTTTTCCTTTTTTTTAGTTTTTTCTTTTTTAGTTTTTAGTTTTTTTTTGTTTTTTACCTTTTTTTAGTTTTTTTAGTTTTTTAGCTTTTTTAGTTTTTTTATTAGTTTTTAGTTTTTTTTTAGTTTTTGCCTTTTTTTAGTTTTTTCAGTTTTTTTTAGTTTTTAGTTTTTTACCTTTTTTTAGTTTTTTTTTAGTTTTTTAGCTTTTTTAGTTTTTTTTTCTTTTTAGTTTTTTTTGTAGTTTTTACCTTTTTTAGTTTTTTTTCTTCTTTTGTATTAGTGTGAAATAATTCAGACGTCATATGCGGACAAACACGACGTCACTCGACAGACAGACAGACAGACATAACCCACAAACAACTTATTTTTATATATATTTATTCATTTTTTTTAGTTTTCTTTTTCTCTTTTATTTTTCAGTTTTTTCCTTTTTTTTAGTTTTTTTCTTTTTTAGTTTTTAGTTTTTTTTAGTTTTTTACCTTTTTTTAGTTTTTTTTTAGTTTTTTTAGTTTTTTAGCTTTTTTAGTTTTTTTATTAGTTTTTATTTTTTTTGTAGTTTTTGCCTTTTTTAATTTTTTTCAGTTTTTTTTTAGTTATTAGATTTTTACCTTTTTTTAGTTTTTTTTAGTTTTTTTGCTTTTTTAGTTTTTTTTTTCTTTTTAGTTTTTTTTGTAGTTTTTACCTTTTTTAGTTTTTTTCTTCTTTTGTATTAGTGTGAAATAATTCAGACGTCATATGCGGACAAACATGACGTGTTCCGGTGTCCCGGTCGTCATTTATATCCCCCTGTGCCCCCCGGCGTCCCCATTGTAGTTGTGTCCCTGTGTCCCGGTCGTCATTTATATTCCCTGTGTCCCGGTCGTCATTTGTATCCCGGTGTCCCGGTCTGTATATACATTCGTTTTTTAGTTTTGTTTTTCTCCTTTATTTTTTTCCTTTTTTCTTTTTTTTCTTTTTTAGTTTATTTAGATTTTTAGATTTTTTAGTTTTTTTATTAGTTTTTAGTTTTTTTGTAGTTTTTTTAGTTTTCTTTTTCTCTTTTATTTTTCAGTTTTTTCCTTTTTTTTAGTTTTTTTCTTTTTTACTTTTTAGTTTTTTTTAGTTTTTTACCTTTTTTTAGTTTTTTTTAGTTTTTTTTAGTTTTTTAGCTTTTTTAGTTTTTTTATTAGTTTTTATTTTTTTTGTAGTTTTTGCCTTTTTTTATTTTTTTCAGTTTTTTTTTAGTTATTAGATTTTTACCTTTTTTTAGTTTTTTTTTAGTTTTTTAGCTTTTTTAGTTTTTTTTTCTTTTTAGTTTTTTTTGTAGTTTTTACCTTTTTTAGTTTTTTTCTTCTTGTGTATTAGTGTGAAATAATTCAGACGTCATATGCGGACAAACATGACGTCACCTGATCCACACACAGACAACTTATTTTTATATATATAGATATATATATATATATATATATATATATATATATATATATATATATATATATATATATATATATATATATATATATATATATATATATATATATATATATATATATATATATATATATATATATATATATATATATATATGTATGTATAGTGAAAAAAGGAATCATCAATGCAAAAGCACAGAAACAAATACAAACAACATATCCGGAAAGTCAAACTTTGGCGTAAACAGCTAAAGTTCAAGAAGGGTGCCCCCTCACATAGGTTACGCAAATAATTTTAGTTGGCTTTCAGTTTTAGACCAATAAGAATTTTCTTTTGAAGTACTAAAAAAAAACTTTAGCGCAAAGAGTGAGGTGTTGAAGAGGGGGCAATCCCCTTAAAATACTTAATAAATTTCTGCTCGTTTTAAGTTTTAATGTTGCTCCTTGTTGGATCTAATTAGACCTTGTTGGACATAAAAGCTAGAGGGAAAAGTTTTCTCTCCCGACTTAACTGTACGCAGGGTTAAATAGAACTTCTGTCATTCTATTAATGTGATTTGAAACAACTGAACGATATATACATTCAGAAATTTGATTTTTGCATGGATTTAATGTTTTTTTTTAATTTGGTCAATTATTGGCAGATCAATACTAATTACTCATTCAATTAGGCCATTCAAATATATTCCTAAGTTATTCAATCATTATCTTCAAGACATTTTTTGGTATCTGTGTATTATTCAGAACACATTCGACAAAATTATTTTTGTGGTTCAGGTTAGGTTAAACATGGGAACAGAAGGAACAAAAATGCCCCATCTCGTAAGAGTATAAAGTCATGTTGTATCCATTTACGCACTGTTTTATTGTTGGAAAGAATCCCTTATCCTGGAAAAATATAACTGCCTCTTTTTTAGTCTTTGCAAATCCCAAATCTTCATTTCAAAATCAGACACTCATCTTCAGATAGTGTTCAGACACTATCTTCTATCGCTGTACGTAGCGAACTAAATTGAGTTTTGTCTTTGTGGCTATGAAACCGGTTTTTCTCATAAAATGTACCTGCAACGTAGTTTGTTTCACGAAAGAACCTAACTTATTGATTGTGTTCTGAATAATACACAAATACCTTATTTTTTTTAGCTCTTTTTCTGTCATTTTATTTTTCTTTTTGATAGAAATGAATTTAAAAAAAACATAGACTAAATATAAAATAAAAATTATTTTCAAAAGCAAAGAGGAAAGGTAGTAGAGAGTAAAACTAACAGAAGTTTTAATGAACAAGGAAAAAGTTAAAAAAAATCTTTATTAGACTAAACAGATCAACAATGAACTTATAATGTTCTTTTTAAATACGTATATGTTCATTCTTGATTTTTTTCGTGATCTTGATTGCTGTTGCAATTTTAGTTTTGAATTGTTAAATTTTCTTTTATGCTTAATTAAAAAATGTATTTGGTTTTGTTTGTATTGACATCAATAACAACGTAACAAAGAAAAAAGACATCCAATTGGCTAATCAATGATTACATAAAAATGACACTCTCTTTCACTTTTATTTGGCTATACGAATTTTAAGTTATATTTTATTAAAAATATATGTATTATATTCTTATATGTATCCTCATATATATTTTTATATATCTTATATTATATTATTTCTTACATTTATTTCTAATATGTATTTCTAAGCTGTTAATGTATTTTGAACGGATTACTTTTATAGGTTCATAAATAGGATTTTTTTTGGGGAGGAGTATGATGTTTCCAGGGGTATTTACAAAAAATCCAAAACGTATCAAAATTTCTTTATGTAAATTTTTATTGCTTTTTTTCACATGTCAGACTTTGCTATTGCAGGAGAGAGGGTAAATCCAGTCGCCCCTTTCCTCTGGATAAGGCCTTGAGATTTTATTTGGCAAAACATCAACAAGAAGAAAAAAGGACATAACCTATAAAACATACATTACTAAAAATTACCCATGGGATTGGGAAAACCATTTAATTTCTTAACCAAAATTATTCAACAACGCCCCCTCCAAATAGGTGAGTATAAATTGTCAAAGAAAATAAAGCGCCAGATTTATTTCTCAGTATTTTTAATCCATGTTGACTAAAACAGTGAAGAAGATGATGCATTTTTTCGTTTGAGATCCAAACAGTATTTAATTGAAAGCAATATGCATTTAAAAGGTTCAGTTCTTATAGGGCTATACCTTGGACTTTTTTTTTCAAGGAAGCGGTTTGTTTTGTTTGAGGGGGTTACAAAAAATTGTGATTTTTGTTTTTATAGCCTTTCTACGAGTAAAGTTTAACCTGCGGGTGAAGGGGGGGGGAGCTGATACACAGTAATAGGCTTCACTTTGGGATGATGCCTCAAGTTTTTATTTGAGAAAATATCGATTTTGCAGTGGGCTTTTTCTAGATGGCCCTAAAACCCGTGTTTTTATATTAAGCCCTGTCGTTTAATTGGTGGTATCAAATAGAAGTGGGCGGGTGTCACACTCATTTAGTTGCAGCATCATTCCTATTGGCTAATATTGTAAGTAGAACTAGACATGGCGATAAACCCACCTTTTTATTGTTTAAAGGAGAAATGGGCGCGTCTACACACAATTTATTGCAAAATGTATTTTTATTGGCTAATTACTGGAAGAATCGGGTGGACAATATTTTTTTTCGTGTTTTTGATCTCAAGCTCAGTAACAGAGGAATAAGGATTCTAAAGCATAGTTGAAGAAAGAAAGAAATGAGGCCAAGGCCGTATCCAGGAGGAGGAAGGAGTTAATCATCCCCTCCGCAAATTGTTTTTGTCGGACTCGGAAAAACAAAGCAAAACTGCATATAAAAAACTTTGATCTATTACAAAGTTTCCTCCAAACCTCCCCAAATCAAAAGTAAAATCCTAGATATCCCCTTGAATGAGACATCAGAAGTTCCTGGCGCTCAGTATTTTTAAAACTTTAGGTATTAATTTAAATTGCTTGTTTCATTGTCATTAATACTCCGCAAGGAGAGGAGGGGGTTGCAAGAGGGCCAAGCTCCCCAAAAAATCAGGAAATATAGACTAATTATGAGAAAAGAAAACAAATACAGCAGAACAGGAAAAAAATATGGAAACAATAGCAAACTGAAATAAAATGTGTTTTGGCCCATCGTTGGCCTTCCATTAGGTTTTGACGCTTAATAGGGGCAATATCAGTTTTTATTTGGGACTGAATAACCCATTTCCATTCTTTGAAAAACATTTGATCTGTATGATTTGAGTGGAGTATTTTTATTTTAATTCTTCACAGCAATGAATTGTACGTAAATAGCAATTCTTATCAAAAGCATAACAACCAAAACACAGTTAAAATTAAAACCAAAAAATATGCTGTTAATATAAATGCATTAAATGTATCCGTCTTTAACTGCCAAATCTAAAAGTATTGATGTTAGAAAAGATTGAAGAGTCCAGGGTTAAAGAGGGCACAGCCACGCTTTGTTAGCAAATAATTTCTGTTAATTTTAAGTTTAAAAGCTGTTCCTTCCTTAGTTGAAATAAAACTTTAGTTTTTTTATTCAGTTTCTGATTGTTTTCCAAACCATGCAAGATATAATGTTGAGTACCGACCCCTTGAATATCTAGTTTCTCGCCTTTTCCACTCAGTAGGCATGGGAATATTCCCCTGAAATATAATTTTATGCTATATAGAGAAATGTGGTAATCAATTCCTACTCCCCCTTCCTACGTCTTACTACATTTATCTGAGGGCAAGTGGGAAGTTAGTAGTTAGGGAATTTAAATGTGCTCTCCTAGGCATTGAACCCACTCCTATCTACACAATAATTCCTCTCCCCCCTTGTGATAGCTGATACGCAATTTTGCATCACAAAACGGAGCTTTCAAAATAAAGTGAATAAACGTAGTTAAGTCCAGTACTACCACTATATGCTATTACTTCCTCCGCAACTGGGAAAATAAGATATATTTCGGTACTTGTGTCTTATAGCCACCACACCCAAGTTCTGTCTAGAAGTGAAGTTTGATCAATGCTAGTGAAATAAAGCAAAAAAATAATACTTTATCAACAAAATTATGAAAACTACAACAAAGAACTATAGGAGGGGCCGCCCATGCCGCATTATGTTAAATACGTGACCTAAACTACCCTAACAAAATAACAACTAAATATTTCATTAAAATATAGGTAAACTGTAGTTTCCCCCGAGCCGAACCTGAAATCGGTTATTGACCATGAAAACCGGTTATTGTCTCATGTTCGCGGTAAAAGATCTTCAGTGTGATGACTATAAGATAAAAGTACCTATGTTTCTTTTATACTGTCAAATTGATTAGCTTTTCAGAATTTTCAATTGATTGCATTCTTATCCTCTTTGGGGCAAAATTGTAGCTCTCCTAAGTAAATTGTTTTCATTTCTCAGTCGGTACTTACGTCATATCCCGACCACACTCAAGAAGTTTGATCTGTTTAAAAACGATTTCTCTGTGTGCACTTTCAGATAATCAACTTAGCCTGAGTGTGACTAATAATCGTATAGGTGTATTTGAAATAAATGTTTAATATTTAGTGTTGGTTAGGTTTTTTAACATATTGAATCTAAATGAAACTAACTTGAATGCAGTTACTTGAAAAAAGGTGGGGATTGTAGGTTGGCTGCAGGTACCTGGATGCAGGTAGAAATTGACTGGCTGTTCTGTTGGCTTGTCTCTCTTACTGCACCTGTGTATTTCAGCAGGTGTTTGCTTATTCCAGTTTCTGTCTTTGCCTGAGTTTGTGTGTGTGTATGTGCTTTCGTCTCTCTTACTCTCTGTGCCTGTCTGTCTGTGCGTGTGTTGGCATTTCCCAGTGTCTGTTTGTATATCTGAATGTGTGTGTTTGTATGTGTTTTTGTATCTCTCATTCTCTGCACCTGTGTCTCTAGGCTGGATGTTTGCTTGTCCCTGTGTCTGTCTTTGTTTTTTAGGTTTGAATATGTGGGTTTGTATATGTCTTTATTTCTTTCACTCTATGTGCCTGTGTTTCTAGGTGGATAGTTTCTTATCTTAGTGCCTATCTTTATCTCTCTCTGTCACACACACACACTCTACCTATGTATCTGAACAGCTGTTTGATTGTCTCTCACTATGCCGCTATAAGAGGTGTCGTAAAATCTCTCGTCGATCGTGCCCTAAACATTTGTTCTGATTCCTACATCACAGCTGAACTAGACTTTATCAGGGACATACTTTTTGGAAATGGGTATCCTCTTTTATTTATTAATAATATAATTAACCGTAGAGGGAAAAGACACTCCCATAAAATCAACGATAATTTACCATGTGAGAATCCCGATAAGCCCCAAAACATAATTTACCTCCCATATATCCCAAAAATCACTAGAAATCTTAAAAAAGTATGCACACAAAATAATCTGTATGTTGTATTTACTAATAATTTGAAAATCATAAATCTCCTAAATTCTGGTAAAGATAAGACTCCAGTTACTCGCCAAAGAGGTGTCTATCAAATACCATGCGACTGTGGCAAATTCTATGTAGGGAGAACCCAGCAGAATTTCGAGAAACGCCTACAACAACATAAAGATGATATCATTAAAGCTCTGAATTCTAATGTTACTTCTGTTTCTTTTGATTCTGCTTTAAGCAGTCATTTTTTCGAAAATCCTTGTCACAAAATACTTTTTGAAGAATCCGCCATTATTAGCAATGATCTAGGCATAAAGCAAGTAGTTCGAGAAGTAATTGAAATCAGACTTGAGATTAATAATAATGTCTCCTTAAATAGGGATTTAGGAGAATATTCACTGAATGCTCTATACACAAATTTAATTTAACATGACCTTACGAAATATTATAAAAACACAATAGATATCAACACAGAACCTGTCACAAATAGACCTATGAGATCAGCAGTGAAAAAAGCTAGGCTGGCGTTAAAAGCCTGATTTTTAATCATTTTCTTTCATTTCAATGAATTGCCTCGATTCATCACAATTTATTTATCAGTCCTGGTTGAACTTCGCTGAGGTAAGGATACTGGGACTGTTTCGAAAAACTGTTCATTTTAGTTTTATTGATTTTATCCTTTTTTAAGTTGTTTTTTCTTATTTGTATTGCTGAGGACGGCCCTTGGACATAGGGCCGAAATATTCATTTGTTTTCCACTGTCTTGAGATTTTTCCTATTGTTCTTCTTGTTTTTGGTGTTTGCTCACTATGCCTGTGTGTCTGAGTGGGTGTTTGCATGTTTCCGTGTCTGTCTTTAGGTGTTTGCTTGTGTTTCCTCTCTCTCTCTCTCTCTCTCTCCCTATGCCTGTGTTTCTGATCGGTTGTTTACTTGTCTCTTTCACTAACCCTGTGTGTCTGAGTGGGTGTTTTGCATGTTTCTGTGTTTATCTTTGTGTGTTTTTGTGTCTGACCCTGTGTTCTTTTCTCTCTCTCCCTCTCTCAATATGCCTGTGTGTCTAAGTGACACTAGACATGTTTATACTTTCTGTGTATGTCCAACTTTGTTCTGATGGCCGTGATCTTTTGGGCTTGTGCATTAGTCAATAATGACTTTTAACTTTTTATGGTAGCATACTTTTATGCTTTTCTGAGTTTTTGTGGAGTCAGCGTCGTCTAGCAATATCAGAGCATCCTTCTTCTTCTTCATTGTTTGGAAACTTATGGAGACGGTTTCAGATAATCTTGTAACTGGAATCGAATTCCGGATCTTTCAGCAGGTTCCACAAAGCTTCCTATTTAAAAAGCGACTTTATTTGTATCTTCTTTAGTTTTACCGAATCAAATGTGGGGCTGCGGGCTCCCCTTTACCTTCTTATTTCTATTCAGTCTAAGGTGGAACTTTATAGGAGGTGAAGTATAATTCCTTTTATCAGTCTGGGGTCCGAACTAGTATCAGCTCCTCTTTAGAAGTGGACGTCTATCAAAAGAAAATACCATTTTCTATGAATAGGCAATTCGATTTTGAGTTAGCCTTCCAGATAAGTTTTTACCTTCCAGAAAGTGCTCTTTTTATTTATTTATTATCATTATCATATTATTTATTATTTATTTATTTATTATTTATATCATATTATTTATTATTTATTTATTTATTATCATTTATGGGTTGTAGTGCATATGTCCGCTGCTCAGCAACAGAAATTTAACGAAGAGATGAAAATAGATGTCAAATATATAAAGAGGAAAGAGTTGGTAAAGTATCCACCCATATCCGTGCTACTAAGGCATAAAAGCTGGTAGGTACTCAACTAGTCTAGTACATCACTTCTGACTTCATAATTCTGTTTTTTTTAAGATTGATAAAGTTAGGCTTTTCAACATCTATTTGGGAAATTAGGCTGGGAAATACTAAGCTGTAATATTCATTTGATGCTAAATAGCTGAACCAGGACAATAACTGTCTAACCTGCAATAATTTCTAACGTACAACTAGAAGTCTGTTTTAGTTAATTTATCATTCTCATTAGCTAAAAGAAATACTTCAGTTAGCAACATTTTATCTTAGCAATTACATGTAGGCGGTTTCCCAAATATTATCCTTGTCTTTGCGCATAGATACACAATACCATAAAATCTTATTTTGTACTATGTATTTTGAAGATAACATACCAATGTTAGAACACAAAATGAAAGCCTATGGTGGCCCTGTGGAATGATCTGTGCTCGGCAAATAAGGGTCTGAAGTTCACTTCCGACTTCTATAGGGCCGATGCAGGAGTTATTTCAGTCAAGAAACGTTTTGGGGCCATAAAGGAGGACACAAATTGGAATATCTATACGAAACCAAAAACTAAGAGAAAAGATTCTTTTTCGCGATATTGCTAAATAATAGGAGTGGATCTAGAGCAAAATCTTGGGAGAGGCCCAATGTCACAAAGGTGCCAATTAGCAAAATATTGAGGGAGGTGGTACGAAATAAAGGTGGCAATAATTGACCGAAGTGACATATCTATTCTAAAAAAGAGTTTTTATCAAACAGTTCGTGGTAACGAACTGTAGTAAGGAGCGACCCGGCTCAATAGTAACCAAAACTCTAAAAAATAGAATTTGGATACCAATACCTACATCAAAAGAATCGCATTTTAATGCTGATTTTAAATATATAAGTTTCATCAAGTTTAGTCTTACCCATCAAAAGTTAAGAGCCTCAGAAAATTTGCGTTATTTTAGAAAATAGGGGGAAACGCCCCCTAGAAGTCATAGAACATTAACGAAAATCACACCATCAGATTCAGCATATTAGAGAACCGTACTGTAGAAGTTTCAAGCTCCTATCTACAAAAATGTGGAATTTTGTATTTTTTGCCAGAAGGCAGATCACGGATGCGTGTTTATTTGTTTTTTTTCCCAGGGGTGATCGTATCGACCCAGTTGTCCTAGAATGTTGCAAGAGGGCTCATTCTAACGGAAATGAAAAGTTCTAGTGCCCTTTTTAAGTGACCAAAAAATTGGAGGGCACCTAGGCCCCCTCCCACGCTAATTATTTTACCAAAGTCAACGAAACAAAATTCCGAGATAGCCATTTTATTCAGCGTAGTCGAAAAACCTTATAACTATGTCTTTGGGGATGACTTACTCCCCCACAGTCCCCATGGGAGGGGCAACAAGTTACAAATTTTGACCAATGCTTACATATAGTAATGGTTATTGGGAAGTATACAGGCGTTTTCAGGAGGATTTTTTGGTTGGGGAGGGGTTGAGAAGAGGGGGATATGCTGGGGGAACTCTCCATCGATAATTTGTCATGGGGGAAGAAAATCTCCATGAAGGGAGCGCAGGACTTACTAGCATTATTTAAAAACACAATGAAAAAATAAATATGAAAAAATCTTTCAGCTGGAAGTAAGGAACAGCATTAAAACTTAAAACAAACAGAAATTATTACCCATTTGAGGGGCTCACCTCCTCCTAATACCTCGCTCTGTTAAAAAAACAAGTTTTTTTTAACTGAAAGTAAGGAGCGACATTAAAACTTAAAACGAACAGAAATTACTTCGTATATGAAAGAGGCTGCTTCCTCATCAACGCCCCGCTCTTTACGCTACAGTTTTTTACTGTTTTAAAAAGAAGAATTGAGAGACAGAGTCAAACTTTAGCATAAAGAGCGGGGCGTTGATGAGGAAGCAGCCTCTTTCATATACGAAGTAATTTCTGTTCGTTTTAAGTTTTAATGTCGCTCCTTACTTTCAGTTAAAAAAACTTGTTTTTTTATTTAATAAATACAAGAGGGCATCAGAAAAACCTTGGCGAGGAAGGGGGTTCGGGTTCCTCTCTCCCCCATGAATCCACCAGTGCTCATTAGGACGAATTTTGTTTGAAATATAAGTATATTTAACAACAGTTTTCATATTTTTTCATAAGAGAATATTCTCATTATTTTGTTCTTGAAAATAAACGTCAAATACAATTGGAATTTTCAATATTTCACTTCTTTTAGAGTTTTGTGTATGTCGTCTATAATGCGATTAAAAAAAAAAAAAATCTATTGAAACATTAAGAGCTAAAAAAAGGATAAAAAAAGGATAAAGATCCTCCAGAGCCATTGCTGGCGCATAGGGCGTCGAATCGACGTTTCAGTTGCTGAGTGTTTTTACAGGAACAAGTAGCAAGCTTGTCGCTCAAACTTGCTGCGGCGGGGATCGAACCCTGGGCCCCGTATTGCCAAGCAGAGCACCAATCCACTGTGCTACAACAGGTTAGAGCTAAAACCAACACAAATTATTATGTACATGAGGGGGTTGTCCTTTCTCAATAGCACACTCTTTGCGCTAAAGTTTGACTTTTTGTTCCAATTAATTAAGAAAGACTCATGATATACAAGGACCGTTTAATTAGAATAATAAACTTTTTACAAATTCAAAAACACATTAGCGTAAAGAAGTACTGTCGGTAAAAGAACGGGGTGGAAGGGGGACTGACTGTCCTCCATTATTTTTGGTCACTTAAAAAGGGCAGTGGAACTTTTTGTTTCCAATCAAATGAGTCTTCTCCCGGTCCTTTAGGATCACTGGTTTGATGCGATCAGCCATAGGGAAAAAAAAAAACACCTTTCCGTCATCTTCTCCATTTTCGTATAGAGCAGCTTCAAACCTCCACAGTAGGGTTTTCTGATATTCTGTATTTCATGGTGTGATTTTCATTAAGATCACTTGATTTCATAGGGGTGTTCCCCCTTTTTTAAAAACTAGGCATAAATAAGCATCAAAATTCGATTCTTTTGATGTATCTATTAATATCAAGATTACGCTTCTTATAGCTTTGGTTACTACTGAGCCATGTCATTTCTTAATTTACAGTTCGTTACCACGAACTGTTGGAATATGTGGTTGGAATGAACGGTACTTCTACTGAACGTATCTTTCTTTTTTCTTTCATTGTTCATGTGAAAATGCGGAAACAAGAAACTTGGATTAATATTATTACAATTACTTCCCTGCTATCTAACAGTTCATGGGAAATCAATGTGGCAGTGGTCAGCTGCCACATTGGCTTTTTGTGCGTTTTCAAACTGTTCGTGGTAACGAACTGTAGTAAGGAGCGACCCGGCTCAATAGTAAACGAAACTATAAAAAACGGAAAATCGATACTAAAAGATACATCAAAATAATTGGATTTTCATGCTGATTTTAAATACTATAAGTTTCATCGAATTTAGTTCTTTTTCATCAAAAGTTACAAGCCTGAGAAAATTTGCCCTATTTTCGAAAATAGGGGAAAACATCCCCAAGAAGTCATAGAATCCTAACGAAAATCACACCATCGCATTCAGCGTATCAGAGAACCCTACTGCAAAACTTTCAATTTCGTATTTTTTGTCAGAAGACAGGTCACGGGTGCGTGTTTATTTGTTTGTTTTTTTCTCCAGGGGTCATCATATCGACCAAGCGGTTCTAGAATGTCGCAAGAGGGCTCATTGTAACGGAAATGAAAAGTTCTAGTTCCCCTTTTAAGAGACCAAAAAATTGTAGGGCACCTAGGCCCCCTCCCACGCTCATTTTTTACCCAAATTCAACGGATCAAAATTTTGAGATAGCCATTTTGTTCAACATAGTCAAAAACCTTAATAACTCTATCTTTGGGGATGAATCACTACACCACAGTCCCCTAGGGAGGGGCTGCAAGTTACAAACTTTGACCATTGTTTACATACAGTAATGGTTATTGGGACGTGTACAGACGTTTTCAGGTTTTTTTTTGGTTGGGGAATAGAGGGGAGGGGGCTATGTGGGAGGATCTCTCCTTGGAGGAATATATCATGGGGGAAGAGAAATTCAATGAAAAGGGCGCAGGATTTTCTAGCATAACTATAAAAAAAACAATGAAAAAATGAACATGAAAAAGTCTTTTCAATTGAAAGTAAGGAGTAGTACTAAAACTTAAAACTAAAAGAGATTATTACGCATATGACGGGTTCTTCTCCTCCTAAACACCTCGCTCTTTATGCTAAAGTATCTTTAGTAATTTCAATTATTTATTCTACGGATTTTCTGATTCAGGGGTGGGTCATTCTTAAAGAATTGGGACAAAACTTAAGCTTTAGTGTAAAGAGCGAGGCCTTAACTAGGGGACAAACCCCCTTATATACATAATAAAGATATAAGAATGTACAAGTTTGTTACGTAAGTTAATTCTTAAGTTACGTATATTTTTTACTAATAAAAACGTTCGTTAAAAATTAAATGTTCTAGTTGCCTTTTTAAGTTACCAAAAAATTGGAGGGCAACTAGGCCTCCTTCTTCAACCCTTATTTCTCAGAATCGTCTGATCTAAACTAAGAGAACCTTTTTTGTGCAGAGAGCCAAAATAAAATATCCATTAATTCAAAAACGTTTAGAAATTAAATATTAAAAAACTAGTTTTTCTAACTGAAAGTAAGGAGCGACATTAAAACTTAAAACGAACAGAAATTACTCCGTATATGAAATGGGTTTTCCCCTCCGCAATCCCTCGCTCTTTACGCTAAAGTTTTTGTAATTAACCTGTTGTAATTAAAATTTAAAGGTATCAAATAAAACTTTCAAAAATATTCCTCAATTTCTTCTTCCAAGAATTTAGATGAGGCAAGGTCAGACTCCCTGCATACCCCCCTCGTTCCACGGCAGGAGCAAAAGCTGCATCATCCCTTCGTTTTTGAGCAGCTACAGTCTTTGCAGCATCTTCCACTTTTGCATCTGCAGTAAACTTCCAAGATTGATTCTCTTTGCAGCTTGAGACGACCGCATCTACTCCCCCTTCAGCCATCTTCCATCCATGGAGGAGTGGATCTGGTATGCTCGGCCGAGGCTGTACTGACGACAAGATTGAGAATGTGGCGAATATGGCTCTTTGTATTTATTGCTCGAAGGTGGCAGTCTTCTCACATCTTTTTTTTGGCACCAAATGTAAGCCCTTACACTGGCCAGTGAATTGAATCCGGCCTGTTTACCGTACATTTCAATGACCAGCAATTTTGATAGGTCGTAAACTTCTCTAAACGCGTCGACTGAAAGCTGCCCTTCTGCATCCTTGATCCGCTACGTCACAGACACCATTTTTGAGGCAAAAGTTGGAGACATCGTGGTGTTTAAGAAAGAAGCTTTCCCGACGCCGAAGAAAAAGTTCGTTTTGTCATACCCTGACAGACAGTGCACGAACAGTAACATAAAATGCTCCTCTTTGGACAAGTGGACTCCATCCGCCAGCTCCTGTACTGGGATAATGTAAGTCAGGAACTTCAAGAAAATTTCGCTCAGTCCTTCAGCTTTAAGCTCTTCAAAAAATTAACACAGGCTACTGCCACGTCTGTGTCGTAGGCATGCACAGCGGTGCTACAAGCATAACGGCTAGCGTACATGGCATGTGTCATAAGGCGTTGGTCCACCTCTTCGTGGCTGGAGGACAAGCATTCCTCGTAGTCACAGTGTTCTGGTAAAATTGGACTGTAGCCACACTTGACCAGAGACACTTTGAATCTCTCATCGAACCCACCTGAGAGAAAAAGGTTGAGTGCGTTCGGAAGCTGATCACCCATCTGCTCCCAGGTTTCACACAAAATTTCGAGGAGCCGGCTGTTAGACTCTGAGCTTGCAAGTAAGGCATCCCATTCTTTAATTGTGCTAAGAGCGGAAATCTGGAGGTTTTTCCCTTTCCCTCGTCGGAGTCTGCATGCTGATTTCAAGGAGATCGACTCTCAGGTGTCCGTGAGCTTCACAAAAATCCTGTTGTACTGATCTGCGACAATGTGGACTTCAGGAATACCCACTGGATGATCATTCAGCCATGATAGAAGCAATCTTTCCACGAATGATTTGACTGTTTCAAACCTATCAGGCCGACATAACCTTATCTTGGACATTAGATCAATGATGTGCACTGTAGCTGATGTTGTTTCTTTGGATTTCAAGGTCACTGGCCAAGCTGAAAGTTTTCCTTGTTTCTTAGCCAGTTCAACAGCAGAGCTTTGTTCCTCGTCCTCATTTTCCAGCCAGAGGATGTCTTGGTTGATTGTTGCAGAAGATGTTTAAAAACAGACGGAGGGAAAGGAAAATCTCATTTGTGAGGATCTTTAAAACGGATTTCTCCTATTATTCGCCGTAGCTCAACTGAGCAGTAATGATTCTCTTCAAGGTTGATACTTCACAGCTCAGGAGATCGGTTCTAGGGACACACTTCACTTTCTCAGTTTTTCTCTATGAAGGGAAAGTTCGGGGTGCAATCTTTTTCACATCGTCTTTCCTTTTACACAGAAAGTCCTCAACCACCTCTTTTCCTTTTGTGGCTACGCAATTAATATCAGAAAAAAATATTCTCATCGTCCACACTTCTGACGTCACAATATTCACTAGGTCGAAGTCCAATCTGCTGAACGGATTGCCAAAAGTTGAGAGAATGTCTCGAACTCTATTTCGCAAAAGTTGTAATCGCGTCGTCGTCGACTGATTGTCTTCGTGATGTTTCAATGTCTCTGTGGATACGTTAACTACTTGCAGGAAACCATTGCTGATGGCAGCGGAAATTGGTAAGGTAAGAATCCAAGCTTCAGTCTGTCTCTCATCCATTTGTTCTCCTATTATTCTGGTCGTCGCCTTTGCATCCTTGTTCACTGTACATTCCAGTATCTGATCGGAACATGTGGGGGTGAACCTTGTGTGTGTTCTTCACTGTGAAGTATCATTTCATGAGTCTTCTGTGTACGTCAGGAAAGGTTTGTGACTTCGCATGTCTGATAGGTACTGTATGAGACATATTGTATACTGAGGATGGTCAGCCGCCGCCAAGTATGGCAACATTTGAGCAGTTGCTGTCAAATGAGACTCCCAGTCATACTCTCGTTCAGCATGAATGAATTGCATCGCTATTTCAAGTATTTCCAAGAACTGCCACCAGAAAGCAAACGTGGGCGATGCATTTCGCAGGGTATCGAAGGCATTCATTATGGAAGCCAAAGTGATTAAGGCATCGTTTGCCTCCTGAAGTGCAGTTCCCGCGTTAGCAACGTTTGCCAATGAAGTCCTGAACAACTCAATGGCACTACCCAGCTGGTCCAGGCGGGATAAGTCTTCTTGTACTTCGGAGTAATACTCTTCCAAGAACTCCCAGTAGAGGGCTAGCAAGACATCGTACAGTAAACAGTAGGCATTGATAGCTTGGTAGTAGCCTTTCCCTTGAAATACCTTTTTGAAAGTACCAGGAAGCAACAGCTTTGCCTGCACTATAATCTCTTTGAGTCCGGAGCTGTCCATTATCTTACCAATTGCCTTGAGATAGTTGAGCAGGAGGTGGAAGCCTCCCATCCGTAGGATTCCGTTTTTGAAGTGATCCGGGTATTTACTTTTCACTCCCTGTGCTAGCTGATAAATGGAGAGATCTTTCGTGACTACCGTATCGCCACAACTGACAGCTTTAATTATCGCCATGAACGGTCGCAGAGATTTTTCGATTGTTGCATGGTTGTTTTTTGTACTTCGCGAAGGAAAGGCAAGATATTAGATTAAATATTGACAAATCAATTTCAAATCAAAGATGTTCCATTTGAAAAGCAGTCCCACAGGTTTTCACTAGAACTGGAAGTTCTAATACTAAATCTGATTGATCAATGTAACATGCCTTTTTATCAGTCCTTACAAATCTAAAGGAGTCAGTATCACCTAGTTTCTTGTGATATTTAATTTTGTAAACTGCTTTCATTAAGTCTCTTACTTCCGTAAAAAAGATTTTTGCACTCATTTTTCCAGTCAAATTTACTCCACCTAAAGTGCTTTTAAAAATTCTATATCTTTTAATTTTTTTTTGATATTCCAAATTTGTGTCATATTCTTCATTACCATGCATCAGCAAATCAGTATTTGCGTTAGAATCACGTGTCAAATCAACCTGAAGTAACTGTTTTTTTTTTGTTTTGGCCTACCTGACTCACTTTTCTTTTTCATCTTCTGCTTAGCTTATCAATCAACTTCCCGCTAGGTAGCAGGTTACTAAACAAAATTCCTATTATCGGGTTCACTTGCTAAAAAAGTTGCAGAACCCCCAGATACAATAATTTAAACTTCTTTTCTTAGCTGAATGTGTTTGGAATTAAACGGGCTTTCTTTTTTAATATAAAAAAGTATTATTTTATAACTTTATCTTGAAAAGTTTCGAGTTTTTAGCTTTTCTGTTAGAAATTTTTTAACAAAAATCTGATTTTTTTTTAAATTGCAGTAAAAACTGTACTTTTTTTTATTTTTTTTTTTTTACAAACAAAAATCATATTCGTGTAGCCCCAAGTCTTTCCTCTCTATTGATGTAAGAGCACACTAGATTTGACCAATCTCATCTGTAAAAAAAAAAAAAAAAAAAAAAAAAAAAAAAAAAAAAAAAAAAAAAAAAAAAAAAAAAATAGAATCGTCGAACCCCATTATAGGCCAAATTTGGTGTTTTTGGCCAATATTTCAGAAACGCCCCAACGGCGAACATGCGCCCTTCGATATTAGTTTTCAGCATGGTCGACTACCATGGGATCCCCCCGTAACAATTTTGTACCTTCCGGTAAGTGTACTAATCGAAATAAGCGAGATATAGAATCTGGCGCTCTGACTATAATTATCTGCATGTCTATAAGACTAATGATAAGCAAACGATAAGAAAACTATCTCTGAAATAATAATAGCATTGAAAACATGCAAAGATACCTCTTCCCTCCTGGCTAAAGATTACAGAGGTTTTTTAATGAAGCTGCTCAAATGGAATTATTTATATATTATTGTTTATTGTTTATTTATTTATATATGTATAAATAATTAATATATAAATTATAATGTATAAAGAATTATTTATTCATATTATTTATTTCAACAGTCAAATCACATCTCATGAAAAAAAATCCTGTAACAAAATGATATATCTAATGTTCGTCTCTGATCACAGTATGGAAAAATTATATTGGCTACAGCTCTGTAGAAGACATAAAATTATGCAGATTTTCCATCACCTCATTTCATTAATATTAACGCAAAAATTCTACCGCCCAAATTTCTATAACGAAACTTGTTTTGAAAACTGGTCGAAACTGTGGCTAAAATCAAAATAGCAAACCAGAATCAATTGCAATTCACCTTGGAATTCTTGATAAGAGACCCTCAAATGGGACCAATATTTTATATACGAAGTATGGGCGCGATTAATTTAAATTTTCTTTCAATTAAAATATCAAATTGAGATGAGCCAATTAAAATCGGATGAAGTATTTATTGATGAAATTAAAAAAAAACTACTTCCAAGGCCATATTGCCCAGGAGAGGGCAGTTAAGTGTTATAGCCCCTCCCCCTGCCAAAGTGTTTTTCCAAATCTCAAAAACGTAAAAAGTGAATATAAACAAATATCACGTGTTTTTTGTAGTTATTTTTTAAAAAAGAATGGAAAAAATCCTTTGGTGAAACACCCCCGGGAAAAAATCCAGGATATGGCCCTGACAATGCATTTAATGAAAAAATTAAACTTAATTGAAACTAAATACTCAACAGATGGAACATAAATTTAAGCTCTAAGCAATGAAAACTATCTTCTTATGTGTCAGCCATTTTTTCCACCTTTTGTCCCCCAATTCCTGAATACACCTCACGGCCATAAAATTTGCTGACTTAAAGCAAAACACGTTTTGAAAATACGCTGGCCAAGTGTAAAAAAGAAACAGTTTTACATTTCCTAAACCCGCATAAAGCTTCATTACTTTTGTGTCACAGCTCTGATGAGTAATCACTAATGTGAAAAAAAACTGCCAATAATCTGATTCAATGATTAATAGATTACCTGATTTTAATCCATCTGGTGATACATACTATACTTCAGATTAAAATGAATTAATATACTGTAACTATCCTCATGTCTGTAAGACTGATCATACATAAAATACAAGGCATTTTGTTTCTGAAATAAACAAATTGACTTCAGCACGGGAAACATTCTTATACTCTCCCCCCACCATGGTAAATAAAACACTTCTGTCTAAGAATATATAATCCTTTTTAAAATTACATAAAAAAAACTAATTTTTTTAGCTGAAAGTAAGGAGCGACATTAAAACTTAAAACGAACAGAAATTACTCCGTATATGATATGAGTTGTCCCCTCCGCAATCCCTCGCTCTTTACGCTAAAGCTTTTAATTGTTTTAAAAAGTAGAATTGTGGCAAAGAGTCAAACTTTAGCGTAAAGAGCGAGTGATTGCGGAGGGGACAACTCATTTCATATACGGAGTAATTTCTGTTCGTTTTAAGTTTTAATGTCGCTCCTTATTTTCAGCTAAAAAAAATAGTTTTTTCATTTAATTTCCGAACGTTTTTGAATTAATGCATGTTTGGTTTTGGCTCTCTGCACATAAATTATTAAAATGAAATTTGTATATTAATTCTTTTTTTGGCTAAATGGCTTTCTCTTAGTTTTGATTAGACGATTTTGAGAAATAAGGGGTGGAGAAGGAGGCCTAGTTGCCCTCCAATTTTTCGGTTACTTATAAAGGCAACTAGAACTTTTAATTTTTAACGAACGTTTATATTAGTAAAAAATATACGCAACTTAAGAGTTAACTTACGTAACAAACTTTCATAACCTTATATTTTTATTATGTATACGAGGGGGTTTGTACCCTCTTTAATACCTTGCTCTTTACACTAAATCGTAAGTTTTATCCCAATTCTTTAAGAATGATCCCTGAATCAGAAAGGCCGTAGAATAAATAGTTGAAATTACTAAAAATACTTTAGCATAAAGAGCAAGGTTTTTATCTCCTCCTAAACACCTCGCTCTTTATGCTAAAGTATTTTTAGAACCCCTCATATGCGTAACAATCTCTGTTCATTTTAAGTTTCAATGCTACTTCTTCCTTTCATTTGAAAAAACGTTTTCATGTTTATTTTTCATTGTTTTCTTATAGTAATGCTAGAGAATCCTGAGCCCCTGTCATTGAATTTTTCTTCCCCCATGACAGATTCCTCCAAGGAAAGATCCTCCAACATAGCCCCCTCTCCTCAGCCCCACCCCCCAAAAAATAAAATCCCCCTGAAAACGTCTGTACACTTCCCAATAATCATTACTATATGTAAACACTGGACAAAGTTTGTAACTTGCAGCCCCTCCCCCAGGGATTGTGGGGGAGTAAATCATCCCCAGAGAAATAGGTATTATGGTTTTCGACTATGCTGAACAAAATGGCTATCTCAAAATTTTGATCCGTTGACTTTGGGGAAAAAATGAGCATGGGAGGGGGCCTAGATGCCCTCCAATTTTTTGGTCACCTTAAAAAGGGCACTAGAACTTTTCATTTCCGTTAGAATGAGCCCTCTTGCGACATTCTAGGACCACTTGGTCGATACGATTACCCCTGGAAAAAAAACAAACAAATAAACACGCACCCGTGATTTGTCTTCTGTCAAAAATACAAAATTCCACATTTTTTAGATAGGAGCTTGAAACTTCTACAGTATGGTTCTCTGATACGCTGAATCTGATGGTTTCATTTTCGTTAAGATCCTACGACTTTAGGGGGTGTTTCCCCCTTTTTTCCAAAATAGGCAAATTTTCTCAGGCTCGTAACTTTTGATGGGTAAGACTAAACTTGATGAAACTTATATATTTAAACTCAGCATTAAAATGCGATTCTTTTGATGTAGCTATTGATATCAATATTCAATTTTTTAGAGTTTTGGTTACAATTGAGCCGGGTCGCTCCTTACTACAGTTCGTTACCACGAACTGTTTGATAATTCATCAAGTTTATTCTTACTAATCCAAGGTTACGAGTCTCAGACAATTTGCCTTATTTAAAAAAAGGTTGAAAAACCCCTAAAAGTCACAGAATCTTAATGAAAGTTACATCATCAAATTCAGCGCATTAGAAAACGCTTTTTTGGAGGTCTCAAGCTTCTATATGCAAAAATGTAGAATTTTGTATTTTTGTCAGAAGAAAGATCACAGGCACGTTTTATTTTTTTTCTTTTTATCCCAGAGGTGATCGTTTTGAATCAGTGGTCCTACAATATTTTGAGAGGGCTTATTAAGCGGAAATTAAAAATTCTGGGACCCTCTATAAGTGAACAAAAAGATTAGAGGGCGAATAGAACTCCTCCCCCACACCTTTCCTCCAAAAATGAGCTGGTTAAAATTTCGGGATAGCCATTTTCTTCATCATAGTTTTAATGCATATAACTTGACCGCACAACAGCCGCATGGGAAAGATCTTTAAGTTATTGGGAGTTTTAGTTTGACTCCTTCTCACGATTGTACTTTTTAAAACAATAAAAAACTTTAGTGTAAAGAACGGGGCGATGAGGAGGGGACAGCTCCCTTCATATGCGGAGTAATCTCTGTTCGTTTTAAGTTTTAATGTTACCCCTCACTTTCTTTAAAAAAAAAAAACAACTTGTTCTTCTTTATTTAATTTTACGAGTAAAGATCTTAAGGGTATTGCCCTGGGTAAAATTTCACCGAGATTGAACTATAAAAAAGGATATATCTGCGGGGAGAGTATTTTCCCAGGAAGATGGGGCAAGACTACCCGGGATTACTTAAAAGGTCAGAAATTAAATAAAAAAAGACAAGCTTTTCAACTGAAAGTAGAGAACAACATTAATATTTAAAACGAACATAAATTATTACTTCTATTAAGGGGGTTGCCTCCTCCTCAACACATCGCTTTTACATTAAAGTTTGACTTGTGTCCCAATTATTTGAGAACGACTTATTATACATAAGGACTGCTTAATTAGAATAATAGACTTGCATAAACTGGAACACAAGGTCCATCTAATTGGAACAAAAAGAAGCCTTTTTTTTCAGAAGTGTTAAAAAAATAGCGTAAATAGTAAGGGGTTGAGGAGGAGGCAACCCCCCTTCATTCACGTAATAATTTCTGTTCGTTTTAATTAGTAACGTTGCTCCTTATTTTCAGCTGAAAAAACTTGTTTTTATTATTTGTTAAATAAAAAAATATAATTTTGTTCAGTTACAATGAACAAAATAATTATCTCAAAATTTTTATCAGACGATTTTGGGAAAAAAGAATGCGTGAGGGGGCTTAGTTCCACTCGAATTAATTGGTCACTTAAAAAGTGCACTAGAGCTCTTAATTTACATTAGAATGAATCCTCTGCCAATAACCTAGAACCATTTGGCCAATACGATCACCCCTTGAAAAAACAACAACAAATAAACATGTATCCTTAACCTTTCTTCTGACAAAAAATTGAAAAGTTTTCATTTTGTCAGATAGGAGGCTGAGACTTCTACAAAAATGTTGTGTGATACTCTGAATCTGATGGCGTGAATTTAATTATGATTTTTTGTCTTTTAAGGGATGTTTCACCCCACTCCTTTTTTAAAATTAGACAATTTTTATTAGGCTCGTAGCCCACCCCAGGATTCTCAGTATCCAGGTAAATCCTGGCTCTAATCAGAATCCAGGCCTAGGGTCGGTTGGGCCTGCAACCCTCCACCTGAAATCGATTGCAATGAATAGCTTAGCAAATGCCTCGGATGACCGATCTTCTTTTATCCCATCACGACCCTTGCTCGCCCCTGGACTGAGAAGTGACCAGCGTTTGAATCTCCTTGACCATGGTGGCCTCCGGATTGCCACCTGGAATGTATTGACATTGAACTTTCCAGGAGCAAAGACGCTTCTGGCGATGGAACTGAAGCGATTCCGCATCTCTATTGCTGGAATAACAGAAACCCACCTAGTCGGGAATGGGACTGATCCCATAGGTGAGGGATACCACCTTCTATGGTCTGGTCAGACAACGACTAGGAGAAATGGGGTCGGACTAGTACTTGATAACAAGTCCATAAAGTGTCTACTGTCATTTACTCCCGTCTCGGATAGAATAGCTAATGCTCGACTGAGTCATAAGCAAGGAAAAATGACAGTCCTTGTCTGCTATGCTCCGACAAATGAAGCCGACGACGAAGCAAAAGAAACTTTCTACTCTGCCCTGGCTAATGAACTGTCCAAGATATCCCCCCACGATATTGTCATCCTTTTGGGTGATATGAATGCAACAGAGAGCGACAACCACGACCTATGGCGGCAAGTCATCGGACCAGTTATTCCGGACCCTCTAAATGACAATGGGCTAAGGCTCCTTCAACTGTGCAGCATGCATAACCTTGTCATTACGAACACGCTGTTCGCAAGGAAGGATATCCACAAATACACATGGTACAGCAACGACGGCCGTACCAAAAAAATGATCGACTATATCATTGTCTCACAGAGATGGAGATCCTCGATTAGTAACTGCAGGACGTACAGGTCAGCCGAGATTGGTAACACTGACCATCGCCTCGTTGCAGCTAATATGCGACTGAGGCTCCAAGCCCAGCGCTCGCAACCTAGACCGACCAAGATTGATGTCTCTCGTCTCTCCGATCAAGAGATACGGTCCAAGTATGCCATTGATGTCTCGAACCACTTCGACGCACTCCTGCCATTTGAAAGTTCTGAGGACGCATGGATCTCGTTTAAGAAGAATGTCCTGGAGTCAGCGACCGCAAATATTGGAAGGGCGAAGCGTTCTAAGAAAGCGTGGGTTCAGTTCGATACGCTTGACGTCATTGAGCAGAGACGCAAGGCAAGGCTTCTGGGCGACATGCCGACCTACAGGCGCCTCAATGGTGTCCGCAACAAGCTGATACAGCAAGACAAGAAACTGTTTGTGGAAAGGAAGGCAAACGAGCTGGAGGGCGCAGCCATGAAAGGGGACGTCGGGAGCCTCTACAAGCACCTCCGTGACCTCTCAAGCGACAAAGCCCCCTCAGTTGCATCTGTTGTCTCTGCGGACGGCCAGCCACTTAGTGACGAGGCCGCTCAGGTCAGTCGATGGAAAGACCACTTCTCAAGTCTCCTCAATGCCGATGCTGTAGCACAGACTGACCAGGAACTCGCACGCCTAGCTGCCAGCACTCAGGAAGTGCCGTCAAATGAACCAGAGACTTCCTTCACGACAGCAGAAATCCACTCTGCTTTGAAACGTCTAAAGAATAACAAAGCGGCAGGCGTATGCGGAGTATCCGCTGAGCTCCTGAAGTATGCTGGACCGGCGATTTTACTTTGGCTGCAAATGCTGTTTTCCGTGGTGTGGCGCACAGAATGGGTCCCGAAGGACTGGCGACTTGGCATAATCCTGCCCCTTTGGAAGAGAAAGGGGAGCAAGAGCATCTGCTCTAATTACAGAGGTATAACCCTTCTCTCAGTCCCTGGAAAGCTCTTTGCCATGACCCTGCTAGACAGATGCACGAGTATCCTCCGAAGAAAAAGGAGAGTTCAGCAGGCCGGATTTATGCCAGGGAGGTCCACTGTCGAACAAATCTTCACTATGCGCCAGTTAATTGAGAAAACTAGACAATTCAGGAGGAACGCATACGTGGCCTTCGTAGACTTCAAAGCTGCTTTTGACTCCGTCGATCGCAACTCTGTTTGGCTAATACTTAGATCGACGGGTCTACCTGATAAATACTGCAAGCTTTTTGAAAAGCTGTACGAAGAGGCCGAGAGTTGCGTCCAAGTCAACGGAAAACGGAGCACGACATTCAATATCAAAACTGGCGTTCGCCAAGGGTGTGCCGCCGCCCCGGAATTGTTCAATTGTGTGATAGACTATGTGATGACAAGAACTACAAATCGCCTGCACTTTGGTCTGCAGTTTGGAGATCGCATTCTGACGGATGCGGACTTCGCAGACGATCTTGCTCTCGTTGCCGACTCAATCGACCAGCTGACCGACGCTCTGGAAGTCCTGAAGGAAGAGGCAGCAAAAGTGGGGCTGAAAATCAACTGGCTCAAAACTAAGATTATGACAATTGAACCCCCAGGTCCAGTCTCGCACCCTGATACCATAACTGTCTGCGGAACACTTGTTGAAGTCGTTAAAAACTTCACTTACCTCGGCTCTGTGCTGTCCAATGATGGCTCCTTAGACGAAGAGGTATGCAGCCGAATATCGAAAGCCTCTTCCATCGTCGGTAGACTCAACAGTCTATGGAGAATGCCGCACATCTCAAGGCGTACGAAAATGCGAATTTATAACGCATCCGTAAGCTCCGTCCTGCTCTACGCGGCGGAAACCTGGCCCCTCAAATCAACCATCCTTAAAATGATAGACGTCTGTCAGACGAAACAGCTTCGCCGGATCGAGGGATTCCGGTGGGATGATTTTGTAAGCAACGCAAGGTTGCTTACTCTCACCTCCCAGGTGCCATTCTCCGTCCAGATAGCGCAGAGGTCTCTCAGATGGTTCGGACACCTCCTACGAATGCCGACATCAACGCCAGCCCGAATAGTGTACGACTTCGACCCAAAAGCCCATGGCTGGTCTCGCCCGAGGGGCAGACCTCGGACAAGGTGGAAAGACAGCCTCGACAAATTCTTGGTGATGGCCAACATTGCTGTCGACGAGGCGCCTCATTTAGCAGCAGACCGGTCCGCCTGGAGAAGTCAAGTTGCGAAGCTCTCTACGCCGCACCCCATGCGGCAGGAGCCTTAAGTCAAGTCAAGTCGTAGCATTTGATGGGTAACAACAAATTTAATATGACTCATATATTTGAAATCCACATAATAAGCACACTCTTTTGCTTTATATATTGGTATTAAAAATAGGGTTTTTTTTTATAGAGTTTCGGTTACTATTGCGCAGCGTTACTCCTTGGTTACAGTCCATTAATAAATATTGTTTGAAAACTGATCAAACTACATTTATTTAAACAAAATATCAGTAAAAAAAAGGTCCAAGTCAATAAATCCTCTATAATAAGATGATGAATCAATATTCACCTCTGTTTACGGCTTGAACAGAATGGGGGTCAGTTTGTCTTCATTCCTATAACAGAAATAAAATTGTACAATTTTCCGTTTAATTTATTTGAGTAAAATTCATATCTTCAACCTTCAAAATTCCATTATAAAACTACAATTAAAACTTGTTAAAAACTGTGTCTAAAACTGACCTAGGAAGCTAAAGCCTATTTAACTTAACTTTCCCCAACAAGACACGCTCTTATAGTACAGTCAATGTAGGGTTTAACCTAGAAAAAATTGCAATAGTTTTCATTTGGGTACAATTCAAACTGAAAAAAAATCGGCCAAAATCGGACGAAGTGAAATTGACTGTTTTTCGTCTATTCTTCTAAAATGATGACTTTTTAAAAACAACTTGATTTGCACGCATAGAAATCCGATAATACGTGATTCAGGTGCGTAGATCACGATCATGTACTTCGTTTTTTTTAACGCTCATTTTCAGTTCCCACCCCTCCCACCCATAAATCCAGCATCGATATAGATCTGAGAGCAAAATTACGCCAAGTTGAATTCATCTAAGAAAAAATTGAACTGCTAATGCAGAATAGAAGTCGTGTCCATGTCAATTTGTCCCTCCAATCTCCAACCAAAACGATACCACCCCGAGTTCTTAGGATCCAATAAGCAACTTCTCATAACTATCTAAATCATTGATTTTGATTTGAACAAAAAAAAATCATAGATAATTGGAAATTGCAAAAGGAGTGAAAATTCATTACATTAATTTGATGTAATCATATGTCTCCTTCATCGTCGATTTGGACCTCAGCATTAAAGCAACTAGTTCCTTTGCATGATTAAATGAAAAAAACAAGTTTTTTTAACTGAAAATAAGGAGAGACATTAAAACTTAAAACGAACAGAAATTACTCCGTATTTGAAAGGGGCTGTTCCGTCCACAACGCCCTGCTCTATATGCTAAGGTTTGACTCTTTATCCTAACTCTACTTTTTAAAACAGTAAAAAACTTTAGCGTAAAGAGCGGGTCGTTGAGGACGGAACAGCCCCTTTCACATACGGAGTAATTTCTGTTCGTTTTAAGATTCAAAGTCACTCCTTACTTTCAGTTTAAAAAAATAGTTTCTTTTATTTAATTACTGAACGTTTTTGAATTAAGATATGCTTTGATTTTGGCTGTCCGCACATAAATAATAAAAAAAAAATTGCATATTAAGTTTTTTGGCTAAATGGCTTTCTCAGAGTTTTAATCGGAAGATTTTGATTAAAAAAGCAGCCATTTTTTTGATTACTTAAAATGGCAACTAAAACATTTAATTTTTTACAAACGTTTTCGTTAGTAAAAGATACGCTTAACTCACGAATTAACTTATGTAACGAACTACTATGTTCGTATTTTTTTAATGCGAATATGAGGGGGTTCACCCCCTCGTCAATACCTTGCTCTTCACGCTAATGCTTTAACTTCGTCCCAATTCCTTAAGAATGACCCCTGAATCACAAAGGCCGTAGAATAAACAGTCAAAATTACTAAAAATACTTTAGCGTAAAGAGCAAGTTATTAGGAGGTGGTGAACCCCTCATATGCGTAATAATTTCTGTTCGTTTTAAGTTTTAATGATGCTCCTTACTTTCACTTGAAAAAAACTTTTCATGTTTATTTTTTATGGTGCCGCCTTAAGATGCATGAGGTATAGGCGTAGAATATACTTAAATTTCGATGCATTTTTTAAAGCCCCCACCCCCCAAGAAATATCCTGGGTACAGTCCTGCTAGTTGTAGGCCTACCTCTTCAATCAATAGTAATCGTGGTAATTTTGAGATAGAATCAGGCACACACCCTACAGGACGTTAATTTTTCTTAAAAGAATCTTTTAGATTTTTGTCAGGATTCCCAACATTTGTTTTACAATTCTTTCGTTTTTTCTATTTTAGATTATGAATATAATATGTCATTTGATCACTTCCTTTATGTTAATTATGGAATAAGCTCTGTTACGATCAATATTACAATATCAAGCCCGGAAAAATAAAATATATCATGTAAATTAAGTCCTATTTAAATAAAAAAAATATGGATCATTTGACTAAAGTCATCTGAATTTTTGATTTAACTCCATTACTCCGTAGGTTATTAGAAGGTAATAAGAGTTTTTCCTAATTCAAGTTCTGTTTTAAATTAGGGTAATTCAAAAGTGCTCTTATAATAAAAGACAGTATTGATTTAGATGTTGCATGTGTCAGAACAGGCTAAGAAAGTCATACTACAATTTACTAGTTATTCGGCATAAGTTTTTAGTGTCAAAGTTTTCTTGAGGGTGAAGAAGCGATTTTGTTTAATTATGAGTAAGTTTTGTTCCATTATGTAGTACATATTGGGCTGTCTATTGAGCTTTTGGGCTGTCTACCGGACCAGGTGCGTCAATTTAAGGAGGGCAATTTAAGGAGGGCAATCCTCCAGCTAGATTTTCAAAATATCATTTATAGGTATTTTCATTGAAATACACATTCTGTTTTTGATAATTTTAACTAAAAAACAAATGAATTACCCCGTCCCTTACATATTGAAGGAATTGATCTCTTGAATATATCTTAACCTTTTAAAGTTTGCTGAGTTTTGTATCATTTTGCATACACATTATATTACTTTTTTTTTATTTGACAATTCTTTCATAAATGCATTTACAAACAAACTTACTACTAAGGAAAAGATATACTAAAATATATTCCTAATAATATATTATAATTGACAATATTTTTTAAGGGACAGAGGCCCTAAAGAAACATCTGCTCCTCCTTCCTGCATCCGTGGCTAGACTTTCCACTATATAGTTTGGAAGCTAAGATTAAACCAGCCCAGCAAATCTTTTGGTTCTTTTATTTATTTATTTTTTTTTTTAATTTTATTCGGTGCTGCTTTGGGGTTTACAGAAGATGTATTGGTAAGAAAGGGACTATGTTACTGGAGCCAGTTTTCAAGGATGATTCCATATACTAAAGGCAAATCATTAGAGGATTGGAAATCGTTCTATTTTTTTTAATTGGGGTCTTCAGAATGGTAGTTCCAAATGTTATGGATGCTGCAATCCTCGATGTTTCTACTTTCCTGGAGCCAGAATACTATTGAACGAAATCCATTGTGTAAAAGATATTTGAAAACTATGAAAGTCTTTCCATAATATTACTACTGCTCGAAGATTCAGGCTGAGAAAAATCTCAATCTCAAAATTATAAATTTTGACTATATCTATTTTTGATTAAAAAAAAAAGATCTTGAAATGATGCAAATGTGAATTTACATCTTTACTTGACAAGCAAAGGTGGGTTATATTTGATATTTTTCTCTTGAAGAACACGAGACGAAATTACTTAAAAAGTCATAGGTCAATTATGCTCTCGAGTTCATATTAAACAGATAACAGAATAGGATATGTTTGGAGAATAAATAGCTTTTTAATGGCTTTTTAACTCAAATTAAAGATTTTCCAGTCAATTTAAGAAACATTAAGGATATAGAAACATAAAAACACAGAAAAGCGTAGTTTTGAGATGTCGAGACTTCTCTATCATGAAGGTTATTATCAATTGTAGTTTCTAAATAGCAACGGCTATTGCCGAGCTGCCACATAGATCATTGGAAAGAGCCAAAAAACTATGTTTGGTGGCAATCTTATCGCCAAAATTTTTATCAGGTGTCAAAGGGCTTCTTAAGGCAAATTAAGTAAAAAGTATGGGTATTATGCGATTTTTTTGATTAAATGAAATCAGGCGGCAAAAATGACCTTATAGTTACCAAAATCTACCACCCCTATCCCCAAACGTTTTGGCTAGCGACGCCTTGCATGATGGCATCATTGACAAGTAAGTATCCTTATGGTCTTTATATAGAATATATTGTAAAAGGGGTGCATCCAAAATTCTACTGTGGGGAGCGAAAACATTACAAAATACAGTCAAGATTTTATGATTTTATTTTTCACCTTGTGCCTGGTAATACAACCTTTATGCATGACAATGCTGATACACACATGGTATTGGTAATAAATAGAAATAAAAACTGAAGATTTTTGCGAATTTTAACACATATTAGAATTAATCAAATTTTGTGTGTGTCCAGGCCCCCTCCCCCATTAATTCATTTCATTAGGTGATTTTTATCGGCAGCTTACATGAAAGTCCTCCAGGTCAGGAACGATAGCATAGAGTGGTTTTGCTCCACTTCTCCCCAAAAAAGGTGCAAAGTTGCATTAAAAGGTTTGGAAGGGCAAAATTCACTGACGGTGAAGTTAAATTTCTGTTGGCGCCTTCCATCCCAACTTTTTTTTCTGTATCTGCCTCTGTTCCAAATCCGGGACTTCACCGCTGAATTCACATTATTTTTTGATCCATAATATCTCAAACTTAAATTGCCTTTTTTACGCTGCTTGGAAGTTTTGCCCTGCTCCTATTTTCGACGTACATGCCTGATTGGGAGAAACTGACAATAAAACACCTACTGGTCAAGACACTATCTAGGGGGCGTTAGGGGTTTGATCCCTCACCTGACAATTTTTTCTAAGTCGTAAAAAAATCATTTTCATGTGTTTTTTAAGCCCCCCCCCCCTTCCACAAAGAAAAATCCTCGATACGGTTCCGTAAGTGGTATCTCGAGGAGGTAAGATAATTTTGAAACAGAATCAGGCACACAAGGAGAGCGACTTTAATCTTTGTTAAATTATGCTAATCCGTCAGATTTTTTTCCAGGATTCTCAATATTTTTAAAATAATTCTTCCTTTTTCTCCTGTTTTAAATTATACTTATAAAATGTCATTTGATTACTTCCTTTATGTTAATTATACAATAAGTTCTGTAGTGCTCATAATTATAATACGATAGCCCCAAAGAATAAACAATATCATGTTAATTAAACCTAATTGAAATACAAATAATGTGGATAATTTGACTAAGGTCATCTGAATTTTTGATTGACCTCCATTACCCGGTAGGGTAAATTTTGGTAATTGCTGAGTATTCATATAATAAAAGACAGTTTGAAATTAGATTTTGTATCTGTCAGAACAGGCAAAGAAAGCCATCCCACAATTTACTACTTATTCAGTGTTTAGTGTCGAAGTCTCCTTGAAAGTGAACAAGCAAGAAATTTGTTTTTAAATCATGAGTAAGTTTGGTTCACTAATTTAGAATACTCTCTAAAATGTCTACTTAGTACATTGTCTAAAGCTACAGTTACTAATGAAAAAAATTCCCGAAAGAGATTTTTGTTTGAACAATCATTAAGCCCTATGTGTCTTATAATAATCTATGTAAAAATGTATTTGTTGAATATATATTATGGCTAAGAAGAACTTTTGCCCTAGTTAACTCCTCCTCAAAAACTGGATTTCTTCCAAAATCAAACAATAGATTTACGCCTTTAGCAGATTCTGAATCTCGACTGTGCCAACTGGACGAGGGCAATCCCCCAGCCAGATTTCGGAAATGCCCTTTTTAGGTTTCATTGAAAAACCTGAAGAATAAACAAATGAATTACCCCATTCCTTAAATATAGGAGGATTACATCCCAATCGCCTAAGTTTTTGTAAATTGACCCCTTTAAAACTTTAAGAATAGAACTACCTTGTATATTACTTTTTGCCTCATCTTACAAAGTACTTACATCTTACAAACCCAACAAAATCATCATCAACACCATCATCTTACAAAACCAACTGGCCGTCCTGGCCGCTGAGTTGGTTGGTGCGCTGGATTCGGGATTCTTTGTCTGAGAGGACGCGGGTTCGAATCCTAGTGTACCCATTTCTTCAGTTTGGGACGGGGGTCACTGGCGTGACTCTGTAAGCTTAGCCAGAGTCGACCCAGCTCTAAATGGGTAACTGGAGAAATCCGGGGAAGGTAAACAGGAAGGGTGTGCGAAAGCACAGGATGGCTGGCCCCAGCCCCCCATTGCACTTCCTGGCCGAAGGGCCAAGAAAAGGAGATCAGCACCGCCGGTAGGGACTGCAAAGTCTAATGCCGCCTTTACCTTTACCTTTACAAAGTTGAAGGCGGCAAAAGTTGTTAAAATACCTTGAGCACATATTTCACACGAATTCAACATCTTCATAGGTGTCATCAGCAGAAAGGCAAAACATCGTCCCAGAAGAGAGGGGGGCGTGGGAAGTGGGACTCTTGTCAAAGAGCGAAGAGGACGAGGCCTTTGCTGAAAACTTTAAGCTTAATTTCATTCACCCACAGTTTCCCTGTCGTTTTGTATGTCACATCTTTACTTTTTCATCTTTTTTCTTAAATCTCCAAATGCTTCGAAATAGATCATTAGTTATGCATCTATTCAGGATATATTGGTTTCTTTCTTTTCATTAGTTTTATCTGATTTACAACCCCCTCTCTTTGCCACCAGAGTCCGTCTAGTGCTTTAGTGATTGCATTTTATAGTGCTATCTTAATCCGATAAACTTCAGTACGTCGGGAATAGCCACTTTGCCTGGCTTTAACCCTATCAAATTTTTAATTTGACATAGTATGCCTCTATTCACCGCTTTGACTGACTTTGACCCCTCACTTTTAGATTTTCTTGAATTTTCGAAACTGGAAAGGGTTGTCCGTCATTATCGAGGTGTTATTGGTGTCGACGACGGTGCTATTGAATCCCAATTTTCTCTTGCCAAGTTGCATATACTAATTTGCTTAAATTTATGATTTTCACTTCTCAACGCCCCGCTCTTTACATTAAAGTTTTTTTTTTACTGTTTTAAAAAGTAGAGTAAAGAGAAAGAGTCAAAAGTAGAGAGAAAGAGTCGAACTTTAGCGTAAGGAGCAGGGCGTTGAGGAGGGAGCAGCCCATTTCATGTACGGAGTGATTTATGTTCGTTTTAAGTTTTAATCTCGCTCCTTACTTTCAGTTAAAAAACCTGTTTTTTATTTATTTGTTAATAGGAGCTTGAAACTTCTACAGTAGGGTTCTCTGTTACGCTGAATCTGACGGTGCGATTTTCGGTAAGATTCAATGACTTTTAAGGGGTGTTGTAACTATTGGTATCAAAATTCCGTTTTTAAAGTTTCGGTTATAATTGAGCTGGGTTGCTCCTTAATACAGTTTGTTATCACGAACTGTTTGAATTGGAAAGATTTCAGGTTAATTTTTGAAAATTTGGCTATATTTCATAGTAATTTTGAATTACGATTTAAAATAAACTGGTGTCTAAAAAACTTCTTCCATGTCACCTGCATGTCATATCTTGCTATAAATAATACAAAAGTTTGAGTCTCTAAAGATCTTTCATTTAACATGATTATTTGTAACCTAAAGTCATTACGAATCGTCTATTCTAAATTACTAATTACCATTTCCAAATTACCACTTAATGAATATTATTATTATCCTAACAATTAAAGCAAAAAAAAATGATATAGTCCTTTAAACAATAACCAGATACACTAATATTAAAATCCGCGACGCGTTTAAGCTTATTATTTTTCAATTACACACGACCCTGAAGCTCAATGGGTCCCTTGATGAAACGCATATAACAGTTATTGACCTTGTCTCTCTGAAAAAATTGGTCATGGATATTCATAAAAGTAAATAATAAATAGTAAAATAAAGGTTATAAAAAGCTAAAAACCAAAGCTCTATATAATCTTGTAAGATTGAAAATAGGCAACATAACTTAACAATTCGGGAAGCGCTAAAAATTACATCATTAAAATGATCTCCAAGTCTAAACTAAAGTTCTCAAACCGCCATATTTTCCTTAATTCATCTTCGTGTTATTTAATTTGTGTATGAAGTATTTTCTGAAACCAAAAGTTAGAAGTGTGATTTTTTTATAATCTTGGACTGTTACTCCAATATTTGTTTCAAAATTTTAAAGCTGTTTATTGTCATATTTGTTTTTATAGAGAAAAAGTTGTGGAACACACATTCTTTTCATCGTTCATCATCTGGGAATATTCTACACAGCAAAGCCGTTGTTCCAAATGAGCATCCAAAAACCTTTGGAGTGACATCAGCAATTAGCCTAGATGGACCAAAGCCATTTGATATACAGCAAACTACAGAGCTTGAAGAAACACTCAAAACCCATGGCTGTTTTGAATCAGATGATGAATTTAGACATAGACTTGAAGTTCTCTCTAAGCTAAATGATCTGGTCAAAGATTGGATTAGAGACATGTCAGAAAATGTGAAAAACCTTCCCGCTGCAGTAGTGGAGAATGTTGGTGGAAAAATTCATACCTTTGGATCTTACAGGTAAGATTTTATTTAAGATAAACAAGTTCCACCTTACAATAATAATGTTCTGGCTATAAATCTTGTTGAGGCGTTTGTTTAAAAAAAAACTTCTTTCACTTTCATTTTTTGTCCAAGTGGTTGTTCATGTAGTTAGCATTAAATGCATATAAAGGGGAGGGGGAGGGTAAGCCAGTTACTTGGTTTGAAACCCCCTAAAATTATCTCTGGTATGTAAATTGATGATAAAAATGCTGGTAAAAAGACTACCTCTTCTAAAAAAACTAGGATGTGTTTATGATACTTGTAAGTTGTTCTTAATAACACTTTTTAAAAGACCCTTAAGCCCCCCTCAAAAAAAAAAAAACAACAGGATATTACACTAGTTAGCACAAACTGTATTCATTGGTATAGCTGTATGCAATATAGAATACGAAACATTCAACCCACTTATTTGCCTTTTCAATTTTTTTTCTTTCACCGTAATGAATTCGGAATTGCTGATTAATAATTTCATGAGTGAATTCCATATTTTTATTTGGCAACATAAATAACACATAAATACAATCTATAAACAAGTTCGGTTATATATTTTATATGATCAAGAAAGTGGATATTCAGCCTGAAGTATACTTCTTTGGAGTATGCCCCCCTTCTTTGGAGTATGCTTTTTATAATAACAATGTTCTGGTTATAAATCTTATTGTGGCGTTTCTTTTAAAAAAGATGTTTCACTTTAATTTGTATCCAAGTGCTAGCACAGGTGGTTAGCATTAAAGTCATATAAAGTGGAGGGAGGCAAGTTACCTGGTTTGAAACCCCCTAGAACTATTTCTGGTATGTAAATTGATGATAAAAATGCTGGTAAAAAACCCCCTCTTCTTAAAAAAACTAAGATCTGTTTTATGCTACTTGTAAATAGGTCCTAATAAAACAGGTTAAAAGCCCCTTAAGCCCCTCCTCCCCGAAAAAACAGGATGTTCTACTATTTAGTATAAACTGTATTTATTGGTATAGCCTTAGGCAATATAGAATACGAACCCACTTATTTGCCTTTTCAACCTTTTTTTTTACTTTCACCGTAATGAATTCGGAATTTACTGATTAATGATTTTATGAATGATTCCTTATTTTTATTCGGTAGCATAGATACCACATAGATACAACTCATAAACATTTTCGGTTATATATTTTATATGATCAGGTAAGTGGATATTCAGCCTGAAGTATATTTTTCTTTAGAGTATGCCCCCCCTCCAAAAGGCGATATGGTTCCGAATTTAAAGTTTTGATTATGTACAGTGGTGGTCAGGGGCAATGAAACAGTGGTCAGGGGCAATGTACAGTGGTGGTCAGGGGCAATGTACAGTGGTGGTCAGGGGCAATTTACAGTGGTGGTCAGGGGCATTGAAATGAATTAAAATTGAAAAAAAAATATAAAAACAGGGTTAGAGCTGTGTTTAAGTAAAAAAAAAACAGTTTATTAGACTGATCATTTGAAGGCCATGAAAATCTTTGTCCATGAGGACAGGTTTCGTTTTATCGCTTTAAGCGACCCTCCCCTGTCTCCCTCATTTCTCTAAGGGTTTGAATTTTCTATCCCTATAATGTTGTAAATACGATAGAAGTTTCTGTGTATACAAAAGATACATATTACGATACTGTGATACTGAGTATACACGAAATATATGTCCTTGCATTTCAGGCTTTGTGTACATACCAAGGGCGTATAGCAATGGCAATGAAATGAATTAAAGTTGAAAACTAAATATAAAAAAAAGGTTAGAACTGTGTTTTGAGTAAAAAAAAAAGTTTATTAGACTGATCATTTGACGACCTTGAAAATCTTTGTCCATGAGAACAGGTCTCGTTTTATCGTTTAAGCACCCCCCCCCATGTCTCTCTCATTTCTCTAAGGGTTTGAACTTTCTATCCCCATAGTGTTGAAAATACGATAGAGGTTTCTGTATATACAAGAGATATATATTACGATACTGCGATGCTGAGTATACACGAAATATATATTCTTAAATTTCAGGCTTGGTGTCAAACAGTTCGTGGTAACGAACTGTTCAAACAATTCGTGGTAACGAACTGTAGTAAGGAGCGACCCGGCTCAATAGTAACCAAAACTCTAAAAAATGGAATTTTTATACCAATAGTTACATCAAAAGAATCGCATTTTAATGTTAATTTTAAAAATATAAGTTTCATCAAGATTAGTCATACCCGTCAAAAGTTACGAGCCTGGGAAGATTTGCCTCATTTTAAAAAATAGGGAGAAATACCCCATAAAAGTCGTAGATTCTTAACGAAAATCGCACCATTAGATTCAGCGTATCAGAGAACCTAACTGTAGAAGTTTCAAGCCCCTATAAACAAAAATGTGGTATTTAGCATTTTTTGTCAGAAGACAAGTCACGGACGCGTGTTTATTTGTTTTCTTTTTGTTTTTTTGTTGTTTTTTTCCCCGGGATCATATCGACTCAGTGGTCCTAGAATGTCGAAAAAGGGCTCATTCTAACGGACATTAAACGTTCTAGTGCCCTTTTTAAGTGACCAAAATAATTGGAGGGCACCTAGGCCCCCTCCCAAGCTGATTTTTCCCCAAAGTCTTTTACTGTTTTTACTGTTTTTAAATGTAGAGTTAAGAGAAAGAGTCAAACTTTAGCGTAAAGAGCGGGGTGTTGAGGAGGAAAAGCTTCTTTCATATACGGAGTAATTTTTGTTCGTTTTAAGTTTTAATGTCGTTCCTTACTTTCATTTAAAAAAACTTGTTTTTTTTTGTCTAATACATACGAAGGGTGCATAACAATGACAGAAATAAATTAAAGTTGAAAAAAAAAACAGGGTTAGAATTGTGTTTGAGTAAAAATAAAAGTTTATTTAAAGGCCATGAAAATCTTTTTCCATTACGACGGGTTTAGTTTTATCATTTTGAGCCCTCCCCCCCCCCTCATTTCTCTCATTCCTATAATGATGAAAATACGATAGAAGTTTCTGTGTATACAAGAGATATATATATTACGATACTGTGACACTGAGTATACGCGAAATATATATTCTTACATTTCAGGCTCGGTGTACATAGCAAGGGCGCAGATATAGATGCACTATGCATTGCACCCAGACACATGGATAGGTCTGATTACTTTACCTCGTTTTTCGAGCTACTGAAAGAGCAGTCGAAAGTAACTGAGCTCCGAGCTGTCGAAGAAGCGTTTGTCCCTGTCATCAAAATGAAATTTAGTGGTATTGAAATTGATATGCTCTTTGCTAGGCTTGCATTGAAGGAAATTCCCGAGGACTTGGTAAGTTGTTGCTTTCCTTTTTTTGTATATTTGGATACTGTGCGAGTAAATTTAAGGGGGTCTGGCGTTAATGAGTTAATTAGTTAGAATGAGTTAATATTTATGGAATATAGCAAATACCCATCGGAGGGGGGAGGGTAATTTTTGATTTTAGAAGCAAATTTATTTGTCTGCCATAGGATCTGAGTTGACTTTAATTACCTATAACCTGACTTTAAGACATTGAAATACGTTATTGACAGAGTGAAGCTTACTTTAAGCAATAAAGCAAATCCTTTTTCATTTGAGTTTGAAAAAACCAAACAGTGAAAAAAAATGGTATTTTCAAACAGTTCGTGGTAACGAACTGTAGTAAGGAGCGATCCGGCTCAATAGTAACCAAAACTCTAAAAAATTGAATTTTGATATCAATAGCTACATCAAAAGAATCGCATTTTAATGCTGATTTTAAATATATAAGTTTCATCAAGTTTAGTCTTAGCCATCAAAAGTTACGAGCCTGAGAAAATTTGCTTTATTTAGGAAAATAGGGGGAAACACCCCCTAAAAGTCGTAGGATCTTGACGAAAATGAAACCATCAGATTCAGCGTATCAGAGAACCCTACTGTAGAAGTTTCAAGCTCCTATCTACAAAAATGTGGAATTTTGCATTTTTTGCCCGAAGACAAATCACGGGTGCGTGTTTATTTGTTTGTTTTTTTGTTTTTTTTTTTTTTTTTTTTCCCCAGGGGTCATCGTATCGACTAAGTGGTCCTAGAATGTCGCAAGAGGGCTCATTCTAACGGAAATGAAAAGTTCTAGTGCCCTTTTTAAGTGACCAAAAAAATTGGAGGGCATCTAGGCCCCCTCCCACGCTCATTTTTTTCCCAAAGTCAACGGATCAAAATTTTGAGATAGCCATTTTGTTTAGCATAGTCGAAAATCATAATAACTATGTTTTTAGGGATGACTTACTCCCCCACAGTCCCTGGGGGAGGGGTTGCAAGTTACAAACTTCAACCAGTCTTTACATATAATAATGGTTATTGGAAAGTGTACAGACGTTTTCAGGGGGATTTTTTTGGTTTTGGGGGTAGGGTTGAGGGAGGGGGCTATGTGGGAGGATCTTTCCTTGGAGAAATATGCCATGGGGGAAAAAAATTCAATGAAAAGGGCGCAGGACGAATCTGGTCACGTTAGAAAAAAACGTCAAATTAAGAGCTTAATATACAATGCTGGGTGTTCGGAGCCTCTCTATTATGGAGTATAATTTGAAAATAACACAACTATACGAGCGATAAAACATATATACCACAACCATAACTACTGCTAAGAGATAACACAACTATAAAGCGAAAACAGGTGAAAACTAACGGGAAAATAAACGAACTAAGAGGTGGAAGGGGCCCAGAGAAAAACTATAATCCTTTTTCAATTTTGAGCCTAACTTCCGCAAAGGAGTAATAATGTCAGAAGCCTCGAAATACCGAATTATTTTCTTTTCAAACAGTTCGTGGTAAGGAACTGTAGTAAGGGGCGACCCGGCTCAATAGTAAACGAAACTCTAAAAAACGGAATTTTGATACTAAAAGATACATCAAAAGATTCGAATTTTTACGCTGATTCTAAATATTAAGTTTCAATTAATTTAGTCTTTGTCATCAAAAGTTACGAGCCTGAGAAAATTTGCCCTATTTTGGAAAAAAGGGGGAAACATCCATTAAAAGTCATAGAATCTTAACGAAAATCACACTATCGCATTCGGTATATCAGAGAACTCTATAGCAAAAATTTCAAGCTCCTATCTAAAAAATGTGGAATTTTGTATTTTTTGCCAGAAGACAAATCACGGGTGCGTGTTTATTTATTTTTTTTTTTTTTTTTCCCAGGGGTCATCTTATCGACCAAGTGGTCCTAGGATGTCGCGAGAGGGCTCATTCTAACGGAAAGGAAAAGTTCTAGTGCCCTTTTTAAGTGACCGAAAAATTGGAGGGCAAATAGGCCCCCTCCCATGCTCATTTTTAAAAGTCAACAGATTAAAATTTTAAGATAGCCATTTTGTTCAGCATAGTCGAAAACCATAATAACTATGTCTTTGGGAATGACTTACTCCCCCACAATCCCTGAGGGAGGGGCTGCAAGTTACAAACTTTGACCAGTGTTTACATATAGTAATGGTTATTGGGAAGTGTACAGACGTTTTCATGGGGATTTTTTGGTTTGGGGGGTGGGGTTGATGGGAGAGGGCTTTGTGGGAGGATCTTTCCTTTGAGGAATATGTCACGGGGGAAGAAAAATTCAATGAAAAGGGCGCAGGATTTTCTAGCATTACTATAAAAAAAACAGTGAAAAAATAAACATGAAAACGTTTTTTCAAATGAAAGTAAGGAATAGCATTGAAATTTAAAACGAACAGAGATTATTACGCATATGAGGGGTTCTAAAAATACTTTAGAATAAAGAGCGAGGTATTTAGGAGGAGATAGATACCTCGCTCTTGATGCTAAAATATTTTTAGTGATTTCAACTATTTATTCTACGGCCTTTTTGATTCAGGGGTCATTCTTAAAGAATTGGGACAAAACTTACGATTTAGTGTAAAGAGCGAGGTATTAACGAGGGTACAAACCCCCTCGTACACATAATAAAAATATAAGAATATAAAAGTTTGTTACGTAAGTTAATTCTTAAGTTACGTATATTTTTTACTAATAAAAACGTTCGTTGAATATTAAAAGTTCTAGTAGCCTTTTTAAGTAACCGAAAAATTGGAGGGCAGCAAGGCCTCCTTCCCCACCCCTTATTTCTCAAAATCGTCTGATCAAAACTAAGAGAAAGCCATTTAGCCAAAAAAAATTAATATACTAATTTCATTTCAATAATTTATGTGCGGAGAGCCAAAATCAAACATGCATTAATTCAAAAACGTTCAGAAATTAAATAAAAAAAACTAGTTTTTTTAACTGAAAGTAAGGAGCGACATTAAAACTTAAAACGAACAGAAATTACTCCGTATATGAAATGGGTTGTCCCCTCCGCAGTCCCACGCTCTTTACGCTAAAGTTTTTCATTGTTTTAAAAAGTAGAATTGTGGCAAAGAGTCAAACTTTAGCGTAAAGAGCGTGGGACTGCGGAGGGGACAACCCATTTCATATACGGAGTAATTTCTGTTCGTTTTAAGTTTTAATGTCGCTCCTTACTTTCAGTTAAAAAAACTAGTTTTTTTTATTTAATCAAAAGTAGGACCTAGATTTTGTTCATTTCTTAGTTAGAGGAGTTGAATTCCCACAAAACTTAAAATTTAAAACGGTCAATCCTATGCTGCATGTCTTAAGCTGCAATAATTCTGGGAGCCTTTAATTGTAAAAGGCAAATCAATACTGCAGAAACAAGAATGCGAATAAATTCTTGATTTTCTTGCTGTTAATTATGACACGTCTTTTTTTTGACAAGATGATAAACTTTTCTTTTTTTTTCCACCAATGAAACATCTTCTATGTGTTTTTGTAAGCAAAAAGCGATGAAACAACGCATTTTAGAGAAACAGAAACACCAAAGTTTTTTTTTCAAACCAAATGAGATTCTTTTTAGAGTCTAAAACCCAATTTGACAAAATTTTCATTTATTTTCGTTTGCTTTTTTTAATATTTTTTCTTTTTAAATGGTATTTTATTTCTAGGACTTAAAAGATAACAACCTCTTGAAGAACCTGGATCCAAAGTGCGTACGCAGCTTAAATGGTTGTCGGGTCACAGACGAAATCCTCAGATTGGTTCCAAACAAAGAAGCTTTTAGATTGGCTCTTAGGGCAGTTAAATTGTGGGCCAAGAGTGAGTTTTTGTTTGTTTTACTTTTATACAGCATACCCGATATGGTCTCAATTGTCTAAACAGAAGCAAAATGTTAAAAACTTCAAATAGAGGCAATGAGATGGTAGAAATTATGAGATGTGTAGAAGCATTATACGTTTCTTATGGTGATACAATATTACACATAACCTTCATTAGGGTCTACCCAACCAGACCCCAGAAGGTTTTCCCTTAGAAGGAGAAAATGAAAAGTAAAGTCCACAAGGGTACATCCGAGATCTTTGTTCGGAAGGATGGTGTTAGGGCCACAAAAACTCGACAAAACTCATCAACATTTTTTGCTTATATGCACTTTTATGTATAAACGAGTTGAACAAAATCTTGGGGGGTGTTCAATCTAAAAAAAAGTAGTTTTTTGATTGTAAATTGAGCTTTTAGATGGAAAAATTTGCAAGGACGGCGGTTTTGACAGTGAGTAGGCTTAACATTTGAACTGTCAAAATATTTCCAAATCTCGAAAAAAAAACCTCCATTTTAAAAACCGGAAAAGTAAACCGATTAATTAAAAAGGAGATATCCCGAGAATATTCTTGACAGACTTAATTAGTTAGGGTTCATACTTAATTAATATAAACCGATTAATTAGAAAGGGGATATTTTACGAACAATTCTCGACAACCTTTCTTCTTGGTCTATAAGTGCGACCTTTGATTTTTGACCAAAGGATAAGCTAAAAGGGTGGAATAGAAAAAAAACCAAAGAATTCAGCCGTCATGTGTTTCAATTAATTCTTATATGAAAGGGGCTGCTTCCTCGTCAACGCCCCGCTCTTTACGCAAAGGTTTTTTACTGTTTTAAAAAGAAGAGTTGGGAGAAAGAGTCAAAATTTATCGTAAAGAGCGGGGCGTTGATGAGGAAGCAACCCCTTTCATATACGAAGTAATTTCTGTTCGTTTTAAGTTTTAATGCCGCTCCTTACTTTCAGTTAAAAAGACTTGTTTTTTTATTATTATTTAATTTCTGAACGTTTTTGAATCAATGCATGTTTTGATTTTGGCTCTCCGCAGAGGAATAATTAAAACGAAATTTGCATATTTATTTTAATTTTTTTTTGCTAAATGGCTTTCTCATAGTTTTGATTGAATGATTTTGAGAAAAAAGGAGCAGGGGAGGAAGCCTAGTTGCCCTCCGATTTTTTGATTACTTAAAAAGGCAACTAGAGCTTTAAATTTTTTTATGAACATTTTCATTAGTAAAAAAATATACGTAATTTACGACTTAATTTACGTAACGAACTTCTATATTCGTATGTTTTTATTGCGGATATGAGGGGTTCACCCCTCGTCAGTACCTCGCTCTTTATACTAAAGCTTAAATTTTGTCTCAATTCATTAAGAATGACCCCTGAATCACAAAAGTCGTTGAATAAATAGTTGAAATTACAAAAAAAAACTTTAGCGTAAAGAGCGAGGTATTAGGAGAAGGTGAGCCCCACATATGCGTAATAATTTATGTTCGTTTTAAGTTTTAATGCTGCTCCTTACTTCCAGTTGAGAGAACTTTTTCATATTTATTTTTCATTTTTTTTTTAAATAATGCTAGAAAATCCTGCGCTCCCTTTATGGAAATTTTCTTACCCCATGACAAATTTCTCGATGGAAAGTTCCCCCAACATATCCCCCTCTTCTCAACCCCTCCCCCAACCAAAAAATCCCCCTGAAAACGTCTGTACACTTCACAATAACCATTACTATATGTAAGCACTGGTCAACGTTTGTAACTAGTAGCCCCTTTTACGGGACTGTAGGGGAGTAATTCGTTCCCAAAGACATAGTTATAAGGTTTTTCGACTACGCTGAATAAAATGGCTATCTCAGAATTTTGATCTGTTGATTTTGCGAAAATAATTAGCGTAGGAGGTGGCCTAGGTGCCCTCTAATTTTTTGGTCACTTAAAAAGAGCAATAGGACTTTTAATTTCCATTAGAATGAGCCTTCTTGCATGAATCTAGGACCACTGGGTCGATGCGATCACCAATGGAAAAAAAACAACAAAAAACAAACATATAAACACGCATCCGTGATCTGCCTTCTTGTAAAAAATACAAATTTCCACATTTTTGTAGATAGGAGCTTGAAACTTCTACAATACGGTTCTCTGATACGCTGAATCTGATGGTGTGATTTTCGTTAATACTCTATGACTTTTAGGGGTTGTTTCCTTCTATTTTTCTAAAATAAGGCAAATTTTCTCAGGCTCGTAACTTTTGATGGGTAAGATTAAACTTGATGAAACTTATATATTTAAAATCAGCATTTAAATGCGATTCTTTTGATGTAGCTATTGGTTTCAAAATTCAATTTTTTAGAGCTTTTGTTACTATTGAGCCGGGTCGCTCGACTATTGAGTTCTTTACCACGAACTGTTTGAAAAGAATTTCGATTCTTAGGCCTTAAAATATTTTTATTTTCAGGACAAGGAATTTACAGCAACGTTCTTGGTTATTTGGGTGGCGTTTCTTGGGCTATGCTAGTTGCTCGAACCTGTCAACTCTATCCAAATGCTGCAGCTGCAACTTTGGTCCACAAATTTTTCTTGGTGTTTTCTAAGTGGAAATGGCCACAACCCGTTCTGCTAAAGCAGCCGGATAACACTGACCTAGGTTTCCCTGTCTGGGATCCCAGGGTAAGTCATTCATTATTGTTATAAGTTATTATTATTATCTTTATTTTGAGATAAGTTGCTAGAAAGTGTGGGAAAAAATGAAAGAGCTGATTTGTTAAAAATTCAAAAGGAACTATTCCCTCGTTTATCGTGAAAGAATGAATATTTACGAATGAATTTACGAATCCAAAGAATAAAAGGGATATGTTTTGATTTTTTAAAGCTCCATTACGGATTTATCACGAAATGATTTTGAACCATGCAATTAATCTAGAATAGAGTAATTGTACATATTAAACTTTTGGTTCTAGTATTGGAAATAATTATTATTCATACTAGAGCAAAATCAAAAGGTATAACTGTAGTCCATTAAATACTTGTACATACACAAAAAATAATAACCCAAAAACAATCCGCTCTATTCAATGAAGATTTTATAAAGTTTTATTATTTGTAGAATTGTTTTTATTGTTATCTATAATGTTTTACCAAGGGAAAAAGGAACTGGTTTGTACCTAAAACAGTTCCAACCCAATTTTTGCAGAAAATAATTTTTTGTCTTTAACTTCTTAAAGTACCATCATTTGCTAGCCATAGTTGCCAAATGCTATTACCGTGGCCCCTAGTATCTAAGTTTGAATTTACAATTTATAGTCCTGTCCTTCTAATATTTCTTCAAATTCAGAAAAAAAGGATTCCTTGAATATTCTTCTTCTTGTATCTTTAGCTATCCACCTTACTCACTAATAGTGCTACCTAGGTAAAGCTATCCACTAGGTAAATCTCCTCGCGCCTTCACATTTTAAAAATGAATGACAAAACATCAAATTTTCAAAACTAAAAAGACCCATTTCACCATAATTGTCTAAAAAAGTTTTATTTAAAAATAAAATAATACTTATGCAGTTATGTGTCCTTTCGGAAAATGCATTGGTCTTCTAGAACATTTAGAAAAGTTTCATTTAAAACGTATTTTTATTTTGGGATTAGAAGGAGAAAGAATTGCCCGATATCTCTCACGTTTTCTGAAGAAATAGCATTAGAGTTTGGTAGTTCAAGATTTCTAAACCTTAATTTAGAACATCATGCTATTCTAAACCAGCACCATAATCTATTGTTTTCAGGGTGCACCGCAGTAAAGAGTAGTAATGAAGAATAATAAAAGAAAGTAAAACAATAATAAGAATAATAAAAGAATAGTAATGTATGCAATTAGTAAAGAATGATGAGGCTTTTATATGTTTTCCTTTTTCTTGCCAATTTGAAGCGATGCTCGTGGAAACCTGGAAGACGACTCATTCAATCGGAAAATTAAAAGTTCTAGTTCTCTTTTTAAGATCCGAAAATAATTGGATTGAATTACGATGTGAAATATTGCCAAAATTTCATGAGAAAAATAAAATAAATTATACATCCTCAATATGGCTTATCTTTTCAAGGTTAATCTCGGTGATAGGAGTCACATCATGCCTATAATAACGCCAGCCTATCCTCAGCAAAATTCAACGTTTAACGTCACACTAAGCACCCGAACAGTTATTCAAGAAGCTTTTAGAAATGCATTGGCTGTGACGGAAGACATAATGATTGGAAAACCAGGAATAACGTGGGAGAACTTGCTTGAGCCAACCTCATTTTTCTTCAAATACAGGTAAGGAAAATAGCCTGAAATAATGATTTTTAACTTTAAATAGTTCAAAGCCATTTAAAAAATTTTTGTTGTTATATTGTTGTTGTTATATTGTTATATTGTTGTTATATTGCATATTGTTATATTGTTGTTGTTGTTATGCAATCTAGTTAAGAGTATCCAAAGACTTTAAGTAACATAATTTAAGAAGCAGGTTTTTAAAGAAAATTCATTTCACGTGTATCAACTGAGGGTGTGCATGCAAACTTGAAAATTTATTTGCCCTGGAAGATTTTCTAATGCTGAAATATCGAAATATTACTTATTTTAGTTACATAAATGATATATTTTATATTTTACTTTGTTTAATTATTTTAACCTTTCTTTGATTTGTTTTCTAAAAGGTCAAATAATTTTTCTGATTTGTTGATCATTTTCTTTTGTTTATCATCCCTTTATTTCTTATGGTCATCGAACGTCATTTTTCTTCCTTTTGCGTGTACTGGCATATTTTCCGCAATTTTTTCTTTGTTTCTTTATTCAAATCATATACTTAAGTTTTTTCTTCCCTATACAAGTATTTTTTTTCTGCTGTCCTTTGGCTTTAATGTTTCATCATAAGACGACACTGCCATCTTGTTATAACTGAAATTCAGCTTTATCCGTTTGCGGTACTACATTTCTGAAACTTCCATCTGTATTTTTCTTTTGATTGAAATATACATTTGGAAAAGGGTAAAAAAACATGAAAATAGGACAATTTTCCTCTTTTAAGCAAGTTTAGATTATTTTCTGATAAAAAGTCTTTACAATATCTTGATTCTTTCGCAGTAAACGGATAGATTTAAAATTAATAAATGGAATGATAGAAGTATTTGATCCTTTTGGTACACCATTGTAGTGGTAGGATTGTTTCAAAGGGGATATAGATCTTAAAATAATTTTTCTTCTTTCTCAGAAATTTTTTTATCAGGAAAGAAAAAAGACTATTTAAACCTTTAATACTCTTTTTAGGCATTTTGTGGTGCTGTTAGCAAGCGCCGTAAATCAAGAAAACCTCCTGGAATGGGTGGGTCTTGTTGAATCTAAAATTAGAATCCTGATTCAATCATTAGACACAAATTCGGTTATCAAATTGGCACATATCAGTCCTGAACAATATGAACCTCTGGAGTCTGAAAAGTGAGTTATTTCTTTTATTATTTTTCTCTGTAATTCTCTGTTTAATTTCTTAGTACTTTCGTCTGCTTTAATTTCTGTTTGCTGTACTTTCCATTTTCGTTTTTTTTCCATTTACTATTTTTATGCGTGGGCCAATACTTGGGACTCGATTGTCCTTTTGTTTTATAGAATGGAGCTAAAAAAGGAATGGCTTTTTTTAAATTTAAATGGTGATTATTTTTTTTTTTTTTTTTTTTTTAGATGAATCATAAGAAATGATCAAAAAGGAAAAAAAAACACAGCGAGAAACCAAAAACCATGTAAACAAGGGGAAAAAAGGGTATACAACCTCAAAAAACTAAAAGAATTAATAAGAAATCAAAGACGATTAAGACAAGAAAAAACATCACTTTGGGTGTTTTTGCTAGTCCTTATTTCAGATACGGTGGCTCTTATTTGAGCTCTCTCATTTTAAAGCTAGTTTTTCTTCTTTAATTTTTCTTAAAGATAAAGTATTTCTGTTATTTCTAAAAATTGCAAAATTGTTTGCTTATAATATTTCTATGTAAATATTAATACTATTTCTAAAAAGTGCCATTTCAATTTGTATTACTGTGATGGGGAGGGGTATGACCCAAACCAATAATTTTTGGAGATAGGTCAAAACTCGAAAAAATAGTCTTTTTCCCTGAAATTTTTTCTTTCTTTTTGTGTTTTATGAATTTTCGAAACTTGAGGGGTGTAATTTTAAGGGGCTGCTGCTTTTTTAAATTATACTGTGTGGCTCTTTTTCCGATAGTAATGGATAATGCATTAAAGACGCTTTAGCGGAGGTCTAGGTCGTAAAATTTGTAGGCTGTCCTTCTTTTTGTCACTAACTAAATCATCCTCGTTCTTTCTTTGTTACAAAATTGTTTAATTTAATCATGCTTGGTCAGTGTGGTCTTAGAACTTATTCTTATTCCACTTACATTCTGATAAGTGAACGTATGGCCTCAGCAAAATTTTCAACCTTGTAAAAAGTTAATCCTGGTACGTAAAAAAAGGTAAAGTGTACGACACTGGATATCAAAGTCCCGACCGATTTTACGGTAAATCAATTTATTGTAAGCCATATATCTTAAATGTTAGATTCATAAATTTTGCAATAATTCAGAAAATTAGGCACTTTATCAGAAAATAGTACTCAGCTGCAACTATCCCATCTCTGGCCAATTATTACATAATCGGTGTTAAAGGCAAAATATTGCGAGTTTTTGTGTGATCCAAGCGAAATGGTAATTAAACTGAATATAACTGTATTTTATTTAGAGAAAGTGTGTACCTGTTTGTTTTTATTTATAATTCTTGTTATTTGTGAATATCCAGCGTCGTTTATGAAATTAAATAGATTTTAAAAGGCTGAAATTCGGAAAATATTAAATAAAATACTTTTTTTTGAAATGAAATAAATTACTAAAAAGACAATACAATTCTCGAATGGGGGACGAATATGGTATTAGAAAAGTTGCTGGCGTCTCAGTCTCGGATGACTTTGTACTTAGCCTTATGTAGTAGCTTTAGTAAAACTAGATTTTCTTTTCAGGGATTCAGTCACAACAATATGGTTCATTGGCCTTGAGTTTGAGAAAACTGAAAATCTTAGCATAGACCTGACATTTGATATTCAGAATTTCATTCAACTAGGTAAGCTATCTATTCTTCTCCGTCATTATTCAACAATTCAGCGAAAAAACTCTCAATAACATCCGGCTAACATCTTTTTTATGACCTATCAGTCGATTATACCCCAGGATGTTGTATAATGTAGGCTTACCATACCTTCTGATGTGCTTTGCCTGGAGAACATAGCCTGCATAGGAAATGCACGGTAAACTTTAAATAAAATAATGGACAGTATCGTCAAACCTTATCTTGTCAGTATTATCAGTATTACAAGTCTCCTTTAATTGTGATTTCATTAGACCTTTCTTCAAACAATAACGAACTTCTTAAAATGCTTCCACAAGAATATTATTCATTGTTTTAAAATTCAAAGTTAAACGTTGCAGATTTCATACCAAAAACAGTTAGTGATAAAACTGCCAATGGGGGATATTATCGTCTGACTTCTCTTGTGAAAGCATATATTCTCCGTAAGAGGCTCTGGGAAAGGAGGAGGAGGAGATAGAAAGTGATGATACAAAGTAATTCGCCTACTCTAGCTGATGGACTACCAAATAGACGGTGTATCCATGAGGTAAATGTTGCTAGATTGACTGGTATAAAATGGCTGATAAAGAACTTGTTATTGTCGTGGCATAAAGGGGTGTCATTGGACAACTAACCTTATAAAATTTTATGGGTCAAATCTAATTAATATATGTTTTGTTGGTAATTTAAGCCTGGAAAAACTATACTACTCGTTGTTTTCTTGTTTCTTTCTAAATTTTAACTTGTTCCAATTTACACCTTCGTTTCTGTTTGTGTTTTCAGGGGCACTGTGTTTTCTCTTTGATGCTGGAAAAAGTGTGGATATTTTACAGATCCTTGTAGTAGGTGTACTTGATGACATTTCTTGATTTGCCTTTACTGAGTCATTCCTTTGTTTCCCGGTGTAGAACTGCAGTTGGTCTGGTGGACTCTTGCGTTAGCCAATAATGACTTATAATGCTCCATGGTAGCAGGCTTTCATGCTTTTCAAAATTCCTCTGGAGTTAGCATCTACTAGTAATGACAGAATACCCTTCTTCTTCCTAGTTTGGCCTTGAGACGGTCTCAGATAACCCTATCACCGGAGTCAAATACCAGGCCTTGTGGCAGGCAGCATACAGCTTCCTATTTAAAAACGCAATTTATTTCTAACTCCCTTAGTTTTACCGAATCTAAGGTGAGGCTACGGACACCTCCTTGACATTTTTTTTTTAATCTACCTAAGGCAAAATTTTATAGGAGGCGAACTCTGATTCCTTTTATCAGGCTGTAATCCGAGCTAACTTCAGCTTCTCTCTAGTCGTGGCCATTTATTAAACAAGAATACCGTTTTCTGATAAAAGGTTAGTTGGCAATTTGATTTTGAGTTTAGCCTTCCGCGGACGAGCATAAATATTTATGTGTATGTATCTAGGGGAAAAGGGTCCCTTCTATTCCAACTACAAGGTAATTTAGAAGACAGAAATATTCAGACGATCCCATTTCCTTTGATCTGTCCAAGACCGTGATCACTGAAAGCTGGGGAGTGAAATGAAAGTTCACTTTCAAGTTATTTATAAAAGTCTCCAAGAAATTTTTATCTATTTGTAATGTAAACTTGAAGTTTTTAGCTTCCAGAAAGTGATCTTTTTACTTATTATAATTTTTTTGCAGTACATAAGTCCGCTGCTCACCAACAAAAATTCAAAGAAGGGATGAAAATAGATGCCAAATATGTGAAAAGGAAAGAGCTGGTGAAGTATCTACCCATATCCGTACTACAAAGGCATAAAAAGCTGGTAGGTACTCTTTTGGACTAGTACTGTCTAATGTACATAGAAAAGCTTGAACAATTCTGACTTCATAATTCTGATTTTTAAGGTTTATAAAATTTGTCATTTTAACATCTATTTGGGAAATTAGGCTGGGAAATACTAAACTATAATATTAATTTGATACTAAATAGTTGGAGTAGGACAATAACTGTTTAGCGTACACTAATTTTTAAAGTACAACAAAAAATTGTTTTGGTTTATTTATTGTTCTCGTTAGCCAAAGAAATGCTTCATTTAGTAATATTTTATCTTAGCAATTCGATATAGGCACTTTCTCAAATATTTCCCTTGTATATGCACAAATATACACCATAAAATCTCATTCTTTCCTGTGTATTTTGAAAAGAAGACTTCATTATTAAATATTACTCCTTACTTTTGGCTTAAAAAAATGTTGTTTTTTATCTAATTTCTAATAGTTTTTTGATTGTTGCTGGGAAATCCAATAGAGAATTTCCCCCAATGGAAAATTTCCCAGCCCCCTCTAATGGAAAATTTCTTTTTCCTACGAAAAATCCTCCATGGAAAGATCTTTCCACGTAAGCAATTTCACCGGGAATTCCCCTTTTCCAAAATTATCTTTATGCTTCCCAAGAGCCAATATTATATGTAAGCAATGGGGGAAATTCAAAACTTGCAGCCCTTCCCCGAGAGCTTTTGGGATTCAAATAATCCTCAAAACATCAAGTTAGTACAGAACATTTTATAAGAATGTTCATATACAGAACATTATTTCTTATGCTAATTTTAAATATAGAAGTTCCATCAATTTTAGTCTTATTCATTAAAAGTTTCCAGCCTGAGAAATGTTGCCTTATTTTCGAAAATAAGGGGAAACACCCCCTAAAAGTCATAGAATCTTAATGAAAGTGCACCATCAGATTTAGCTTATTAGAGAACCCTACTGTAGAGGTTTATAACAGCATATGTTGTATAATATGATCTAGAAAGTTTTTTTTTATTGTCTTCGTCAGTGATATTCTTTTCTTTTTAAAAACTAAACAAAAAGTATAACATATCTTTTTTGAATGAAACTGAAATATATTTATTAAATTCGGAATATTGTTTATTTTGTTTTATCTATAGTATGCTTTTAATATTGTTTTTCTTTTTTGAATAATTATATTTAATATTTGCAGGCGGTATCTTCATCCATATCGGTCAGTAGTTCAACTAGGGATATTCACCCACAGTCAGAAGCAACTCTACCCTCAGGAACACCCCCAGGTGTAAGTTGCTTTCTTTACTTTTTTATAGTAGAAGCGTGGTGGGTACTACAGGGTACAGACGCTAGACCTTAATTGGAGAATCAGTTTCTGATATATAGGCTAACTAGCCATTTAGTTGGTAGCTGTTTAGTTTACCACAATTTGAATTCAGATTCAAAAGAAGATTAATATACTATTGGGTATAATCCATTCAAAGAAAGGGATAAACCTTAAGAAAAAAGCTTTCTCTGTTTATGTTGTTATGGAAGTCAAGTTCGGGTCTTACATCCTGTATTCGTCAAGTTTACGGGCAATCAAACAGTTCGTGGTAACGAACTGTAGTAAGGAGCGATCCGGCTCAATAGTAACCAAAACTCTAAAAAATTGAATTTTAATATAAATAGCTACATCAAAAGAATCGCATTTTAATGCTGATTTTAAATATATAAGTTTCATCAAGTTTAGTCTTAGCCATCAAAAGTTACGAGCCTGAGAAAATTTGCCTTATTTAGGAAAATAGGGGGAAACACCCCCTAAAAGTCATAGGATCTTAACGAAAATGACACCATCAGATTCAGCGTATCAGAGAACCCTACTGTAGAAGTTTCAAGCTCCTATCTACAAAAATGTGGAATTTTGCATTTTTTGCCAGAAGACAAATCACGGGTGCGTGTTTATTTGTTTGTTTTTTTGTTGTTTTTTTTTTCCCAGGGGTCATCGTATCGACCAAGTGGCCCTAGAATGTCACAAGAGGGCTCATTCTAACGGAAATGAAAAGTTCTAGTGCCCTTTTTAAGTGACCAAAAAAATTGGAGGGCATCTAGGCCCCCTCCCACGCTCATTTTTTTTCCCAAAGTCAACGGATCAAAATTTTGAGATAGCCATTTTGTTTGGCATAGTCGAAAATCTTAATAACTATGTTTTTGGGGATGACTTACTCCCCCACAGTCCCTGGGGGAGGGGTTGCAAGTTACAAACTTCAACCAGTGTTTACATATAATAATGGTTATTGGGAAGTGTACAGACGTTTTCAGGGGGATTTTTTTGGTTTTGGGGGTAGGGTTGAGGGAGGGGGCTATGTGGGAGGATCTTTCCTTGGAGAAATATGCCATGGGGGAAAAATTCAATGAAAAGGGCGCAGGATTTTCTAGCATTACTATAAAAAAAAACAATGAAAAAATAAACAACATGAAAACGTTTTTTCAAATGAAAGTAAGGAATAGCATTGAAATTTAAAACAAACAGAGATTATTACGCATATGACGGGTTCTAAAAATACTTTAGCATAAAGAGCGAGGTATTTAGGAGGAGATAAATACCTCACTCTTTATGCTAAAATATTTTTAGTGATTTCAACTATTTATTCTACGGCCTATTTGATTCAGGGGTCATTTTTAAGAATTGGAACAAAACTTACGATTTAGTATAAAGAGCGAGATATTAACGAGGGTACAAACCCCCTCGTACACATAATAAAAATATAAGAATATAAAAGTTTGTTACGTAAGTTAATTCTTAAGTTACGTATATTTTTTACTAATAAAAACGTTCGTTGAATATTAAAAGTTCTAGTAGCCTTTTTAAGTAACCGAAAAATTGGAGGGCAGCTAGGCCTCCTTCCCCACCCATTATTTCTCAACATCGTCTGATCAAAACTAAGAGAAAGCCATTTAGCCAAAAAAAAAATTAATATACTAATTTCATTTCAATAATTTATGTGCGGAGAGCCAAAATCAAACATGTATTAATTCAAAAACGTTCAGAAATTAAATAAAAAAAACTAGTTTTTTTAACTGAAAGTAAGGAGCGACATTAAAACTTAAAACGAACAGAAATTACTCCGTATATGAAATGGGTTGTCCCCTCCGCAGTCCCACGCTCTTTACGCTAAAGTTTTTAGTTGTTTTAAAAAGTAGAATTGTGGGAAAGAGTCAAACTTTAGCGTAAAGAGCGTGGGACTGCGGAGGGGACAACCCATTTCATATACGGAATAATTTCTGTTCGTTTTAAGTTTTAATGTCGCTCCTTACTTTCAGTTAAAAAAACTAGTTTTTTTTATTTAATACTCAAAAGAACATGCTGAATTTACTATGGAGAATCTGTTTGTGATGTATGGAGTGACTAGCCATGTAGTTAGTAGTTGTTTAGTTTCCAACAATTTGAATTCAGATTCAAAAGCAGATTGATATATTATATTGGATATAATACATTTAGAGAGAGGGAGAAATGTTAATAAAAAATATTTCTCTGTTAGTGCTGTTATGGATGCCCAGTTCGGGTTTTCTGTCAATTCATCTGTCAAATGTTTCTGTCAATTCTTATTTGTCTCTAGCAAAAGAAAATGTAAACCTAATAAATATGAATATCTTCTTAAAAAATTCTAAAAAAAAAAAAAAATAACTGAATCCTAGATATTTTAGAGTTAGCACTAAGTTTGGTATTGCAAAAAAAAAATACGAATCATGGCTTTTAATCCTTTGATTAAAGAACAAAAACACAGACGTTTTAATTTAACAAAAGACGTAAATTATTGTAAAAAAATTGTTAATAGATAATCAACCAAAAGGGCTTTTCCTCAGAGATAAAGATATCTATCAAACAGTTCGTGGTAACGAACTGTAGTAAGGAGCGACCCGGCTCAATAGTAACCAAAACTCTAAAAAATGGAATTTTGATACCAATAGCTATATCAAAAGAATCGCATTTTAATGTTGGTTTTAAATATATAAGTTTCATCAAGTTTAGTCTTACCCATCAAAAGTTAAGAGCCTGAGAAAATTTGCGTTATTTTAGAAAATAGGGGGAAACACCCCCTAAAAGTCATAGAATCTTAACGAAAATCACACCATCAGATTCAGCGTATCAGAGAACCCTATTGTAGAAGTTTCGAGCTCCTATCAACAAAAATGTGGAATTTTGCATTTTTTGCCAGAAGACAGATCACGGATGCGTGTTTATTTGTTTTGTTTTGTTTTGTTTTTTTTTCCAGGGGTGATCGTATCGACCCAGTTGTCCTAGAATGTTGCAAGAGGGCTCATTCTAATGGAAATGAAAAGTTCTAGTGCCCTTTTTAAGTGACCAAAAAAATTGGAGGGCACCTAGGCCCCCTCCCACGCTAATTATTTTCCCAACGTCAACGGATAAAAATTCTGAGATAGCCATTTTATTCAGCGTAGTCGAAAAACCTTATAACTATGTCTTTGGGGACGACTTACTCCCCCACAGTCCCCGTGGGAGGGGCAACAAGTTACAAACTTTGACCTGTGCTTACATATAGTAATGGTTATTGGGAAGTATACAGGCGTTTTCAGGAGGATTTTTTTGGTTGGGGGGAGGGGTTGAGAAGAGGGGGATGTGCTGGGGGAACTTTCCATCGAGAATTTGTCATGGGAGAAGAAAACTTCCATGAAGGGAGAGCAGGATTTACTAGCATTATTTAAAAAAAAATAAAAAAATAAATGTGAAAAAGCTTTTTCACCTGGAAGTAAGGAACAGCAATAAAACTTAAAACAAACAGAAATTATTACCCATATAAGGGGCTCACCTCCTTATGATACCTAGCTCTTTACGCTAAAGTATTTTTAGTAATTTCAACTATTTATTCTACGGCTTTTGTGATTCAGGGGTCATTCTTAATGAATTGGGATAAAATTTAAGCTTTAGTGTAAAGAGCGAGGTACTGACGATGGGGCGTGAGAAAACATGAGAATACAAAAGTTCTTTAAGTAAGCTAATTTATAAGTTACGTAAATCTTTTACCAATAAAAAGATTCGTAAAAAATTAAAAGTTCTAGTTGCCTTTTTAATTAACCAAAAAATCGGAGGGCAACTAGGCTTCGCCCCCGCTCTTTTTTTCTCAAAATCATTCGATCAAAATTATGAGAAAAGCCATTTAGCCCCCCCCCCAAAAAATGCAAAATTTCGTTTTGATTATTCCTCTGCGGAGAGCCAAAATCAAAACATGCATTGATTCAAAAACGTTCAGAAATTAAATAAAAAAAACGAGTTTTTTTAACCGAAAGTAAGGAGCGACATTAAAACTTAAAACGCACAGAAATTACTTCGTATATGAAAGAGGCTGCTTCCTCATCAACGCCCCGCTCTTTACGCTAAAGTTTTTTACTGTTTTAAAAAGAAGAATTGAGAGAAAGAGTCAAACTTTAGCGTAAAGAGCGGGGCGTTGATGAGGAAGCAGCCTCTTTCATATACGAAGTAATTTCTGTGCGTTTTAAGTTTTAATGTCGCTCCTTACTTTCAGTTAAAAAAACTCGTTTTTTTTATTTAATCTTTCTAAGGATCGCTTGGTTCATAAGTTTAATAAAAAAATAGTTGTTTCTTTTCTTTTTTTTTCCTTATGATTTCTCTCTTTGTTTTGTCATAACAGGTCAGTTCAGCTTTAGATCTTTTATTAAAAAAAACTGATGTTTATTATCTTGCCCAAAACAAGAGGTTGAATGAGACATTTTAAAAATCATGAAAGAGAGTGGAAATGAGGCTTCTATTCTATTTCCAAAATAATTTTTTCATATTTCTTATAAAGTAAATGCACCTCTGCATATGCTTCTAGTCGAAAAAGACATAGTAGACATATTAATTTTTCTTTTTACCGCATTTTGAAGATAAAAACACAATACGGTGTTTGGTTTTGAACCCAACCGTACTTTAATTAAATGTCTTTAACTAGTATTGAATATAGATATGACCTTCTTCTTTTAGATGTCTTTTGATTTCTACAGTCATCTCACATTTTGCGTAAACTGGGAAATTAATTCTTCCTACTTGGTTGACGTGAATAGGGTCTCTTTGTCTTCTTTATTCTTTTCTTCTTTTATAAGAAAATACTTAGAATTTCTAAATTACTCATAATGTAACGGTTTTATGTCTAAATTTTAAAGTTAATCAAACAGTTGGTGGTAGCATAGTTCAGGATAGTCGAAAAACCTAATAACTATGTCTTTGGGGACGACTTAATCCCCCATAGTCCCCAGGGGAGGGGCTGCAAATTACAAACTTTGACCATTATTTACATATAGTAATGGTTATTGGGAAGTGTACAGACGTTTCCAGGGGGACTTTTTAGCGGGGAGGGGGAAGGGGTTACGTGGGAGGATTTTTTCATGGAGGAATTTATCATGAGGGAAGAGAATTTTCATGAAGGAGATGCAGGATATTCTAGCATTATTTAAAGAAAGAGAAAACAAATATCAAAAAGTTTTTTCAACTGGAAGTATGGAGCAGCATTAAAACTTGAACAGAAATTATTACATGCATGAGAGGGTTCGTCTCCTCCTCAATACCTAGCTCTTTACTCTATAGTATTTTTAGTAATTTCAACTATTCATTCTACGGCCTTTATGATTCAGGGGTAATTCTTAAAGAGTAAAGACAAAATTCAAGCTTTAGGGTAAAGAGCAATATATTGACGAAGGGGCAAACCCCCTCATATAGGTTATTAAAATATAAAAATAGTTCGCTACGTAAGTTAATTCGTAATATTTATTAATAATAAAAACTTTCGTAAAAAAAAATAAAAAGTTCTGGTTGCCTTTTTAAGTAACCGAAGATTGAAGGGCGACTAGACCTCCTCCCCACCCCCTTTTTTATTAAAATCGTCCGATCAAAACTACGAGAAAGTCATTTAGCCAAAAAACAAAATTAATATGCAAATTTCGTTTTAATTATTCATGTACGGTGAGCCAAAATAAAAACATGCATTAATTCAAAATATTCAAAAAGTAAATAAAAAAACAAGTTTTTTCACTGAAAGTAAGGAGTGACATTAAAACTTAAAACGAACAGAAATTATTCCGTATGTGAAAGGGGTTGTCCCCTCCTTGACGCCTCGCTCTTTAAACTAAAGTTTTTTAATGATTTAAAAAGTAGAGATATGAGAAAGAGTCCAACTTTTGCGCAAAGAGCGAGGCGTCGAGGAGGGAACAACCCGTCTTATATACGGAATAATTTCTGTTCGTTTTAAGTTTTAATGTCACTCCTTATTTTCAGTTGAAAACATTTGTTTTTATATTTAATCTTTAACTACGGTAAATATCTTCGTAAAAACAGTAAAAAAAGAAAACTTTTCACAAGAAAATAGGGTGGTTGCTAGTATGTTCTGGGTCAATTGGAAGTTTTTTTTTTGACAGATTTAGCAGGATATTGTACCATTGTTATCTTTTATAGAGAACTGTTTTAATGGAATCTTGAGTTAGTTCAAGTCCTTTAAAAAGGGAGCGGAGAGAGATTGTCGAGTTTCCTGGATTTCGTGTTTATTGCATTCGTTATTCAAAGTGTCTTTAGCTCATTTATTTATGTATATATATATATATATATATATATATATATATATATAAATTTATGTAGTTTTCGTTCTTTTTTTTTTAGATTGATGCTAAAATTAGAAAGCGACCATGTGAGACCGGCCATCCTGCGTTGACAGCCAAGCGAGATAGAAACGAGAGTGCTGTAAGTGTTCCAGTGTTTTAAGTTGGTGACCTCCTTTAGTTGACATCTCTAACTGTATCTTTTTATCTCTATTTTCTAAGTGGGTTTTCCATCGTTTTGTTGTCTATTTTTCCATTGTTTTGACAAATATACCCTTTACAAACTCACTTTTCTTTATTTTGGTTGAGATAGGATGTTGACCAGTGAAATACTTTTTGTAAGTTGAATCACTAAATAAATTCATTCATAGGATGTTGACCATTGACCATGATTGACCTTCTGAGTGCAAGGCCAACCCCATCTGGGTCGTCCAGATGTAATGCCACACGAGCCACTCAATAATTCATCAGTATTTTAGAAGAGGTTACTGATATGTATCAAGGAATCCATTCAAGAAGGGTCCAACTCACTATCTTTTTGAGGGAGGGGCTTTGTTTTTAGCTATTAAAAAGTATTTTCCAGTGTATTATATGATCAAATAGGTTGGATGGACCCCCTAGCATCTGTGCTTACACTTGCGGATGTTCTACAGTTTAGCCAGATAATATCGTGTGTTTTCAAACAGTTGGTAGTAACGAACTGTAGCAAGGCGCGACCGGTTCAATAGCAATCAAAACTCCCAAAAAACGAAATGTTGGTACCAATTGATACATCGAAAAAATCAGATTTCTTATGCTAATTTTAAATAAAGAAGTTCCATCAATTTTAGTCTTATTCATTAAAAGTTTCCAGCCTGAGAAATGTTGCCTTATTTTCGAAAATAAGGGGAAACACCCCCTAAAAGTCATAGAATCTTAATGAAAGTGCACCATCAGATTTAGCTTATTAGAGAACCCTACTGTAGAGGTTTCATGCTCCTTTCTACAAAAATGTAGAATTTTTATTTTTTGCCAGAAGACAGACCACTGATGCTTGTTTTTTTTTTGCTTTTTTTTTCAGGGATAACCGTATTGACCCAGTGGTCCAAGAATGTCGTGATAGGGCTTATTTTAACGGAAATTAAAACTTCTAGGGCAGTTTTAAGAGAACAAATAAATTGGATTTGTTCAGCATAGTAAAAAAAAATCTGATAACTATGTCATTGAGGAAGAACCCCCATAGTCCCCGGGGAAGATCTGCAAGTTATGAGCCTTGCCCGTTGTTTACGTATAGTATTAGTTATTGGGAAGTATTCAGACGTTTTCAGGGAGAAATTTTCTAGTGGTTGAGAAGGTTCAAGGGGAGGAATTACGTGGAAGGATCTTTCCATGGAGGAATTCATCACAGTGAAAGAGAATTTCCATTAAGGGAGCGCTGGATTTTCCGGTATATATATATATATATATATATATATATATATATATATATATATATATATATATATATATATATATATATATATATATATATAAAAACAATGAGATGTTAAATAAGAAAAAAAAGTTTTTTTCCACTAAAAGTAAGGAGGGACATTAAAACCTAGAACGAACAGAAATTACTACGTATACAAGGGGGTTAGATCGCTCCTCATATTATACCTCTCTCTTTAGGCTAAAGTATTTTTAATAATTTCAAAAGAGCTATCTATTCTAATTGAACGGTCTTTGTGATTCAGGGGTCATTCATTATTAAATATATTTTATTAAATATTTTATATTTATTTATATTTTATTATATCGATCAGCAAAGAAAATAATAAACAATAAAAAACTTACAAGAAAATTTTCGGTTAAAAATCCATTCTTTTTTAAAAATACCCTTGGCATTATTACTTCTTAAAGAAAATTTCAGCCAAGACTGTGTGATAAAAGCTAAAATTTTACAAGCTAAAAAGGTTCATTCATTGATATAACTGTATTTATTAAAAATTGGATTTATTTCTAGATTTTAATGCTTTTTCAATACTTTCTTTGTGTTGCTGTAATCTTGTTCCTAAATTTTGGTGGGTTCGACCAATGTAATAATTTCCACAACTACAAGGTATTTGATACACCCCTCTTAGGCGAGTAACTGTGGTTTTATCCTTACCAGAATTGAGAAGATTCATTATACTCAAATTAGTTGTGAATGCAACACGTAAATTGTTTTTTAAACAAACTTTTTTCAGTTTTGAAGTAATTTTCGGAATGTAACGTAGGTAAATCGTGCTTGTGGGATTATTCGAATCATTTTCTGGTGTGAGATATAAGGCTTTAGAAGAATGCATCTTTAATCTTTGAGCAATAAAAATATTTATGAGAGAAATCGGGTACCCGTTGCCAAAAAGTATGTATGTAATAAAATTTAATTCTTTTTTTATATACGGCTCTGAACAGATATTAAGTACTCTATCCACAAAAGACATTACCACACCTCTTTTAACCTGTGGAAGAGGGTTAAATTTAAAGTGAAGGTATCTATTATTATGCGTAGGTTTCCTGTAAACCGTAAAATCAAGTTTATTCACACTGCGTATTATCAATACATCTAAAAAAGGTATTTTGTCATCTGTTTCGGTCTCTAGAGTAAATTGCAGTTTTCTATCATAAGTATTTACATGTTCTAGAAAACCTTTAAGTTCATTTTCGCCATATTCCAAACTGAAATTACATCGTCCATGAAACGTCCCCAAAACAATGAATGAACCTTTTTAGCTTGTAAAATGTTAGCTTTTATCGCACAGTCTTGGCTGAACTTTTCGTTAAGAGGTAATGATGCCAAGGCTTTTTTAAAAAAAGATTGGATTTTTAACCGAAAACTTTATTGTAAGTGTGATATTATTTATTATTTTCTTTGCCGAAGACGGCCCTTAGATATAGGGCCGAAATATTCAAATAGGTTTTTGTTGGTTCACTGTCTTGGGAAAAAAAGTCCTCATTATTCTCTCTTCTGTAGTTGTATAATAGACTTACATAATCAAACAGTTCGTGGTAACGAACTGTAGTAAGGAGTAACCCAGCTCAATAGTAAACGAAACTCTAAAAACGGAATTTTGATGCTAAACAAGTTTGATCCAAAATTTGTTATTGATACTAATTTGATACAAATTTTTATACTAATAGATACACCAAAAGAATCAGAATTTTCATGCTGATTCTTGATATATAAGTTTCATTAAATTTAGTCTTACTCATCATAAGTTACGAGCCTGAGAAAATTTGTCTTGTTTTGGAAAATAGGGAGAAACACCCCCTAAAAACTATGGGATCTTAACTAAAATTACACCATCGCATACAGCGTATCAGAGAGCTCAACTATAGAAGTTTCAAGCTCCCATCTACAAAAATGTGGAACTTAGTACTTTTTGCTAGAAGACAGATCACGGGTGCGTGTTTATTTGTTTGTTTGTTTTTTGTTTCCCCAGGGGTGATCGTATCGACCAAGTGGTCCTAGAATGTTGCCAGAGGGCTCATCCTAACGGAAATTAAAAGTTCTAGTGCCCTTTTTAAGTGACCAAAAAATTGGAGGGCACCAAGGCCTCCTCACATGCTCATTTTTTCCCAAAGTCAACGGATTAAAATTTTGAGATAGCTATTTTTTCAGCATAGTCGAAAAACATAATAACTATGTCTTTGGGGCTGACTTACTCCCCCACAGTCCCCGGTGAAGGGACTGCAAGTTACAAACTTTGACTAGCATTTACATACAGTTATTTGCTATTTTATAAAGTAAAAAAAATGAGAGAAAGAGTCAAACCTTAGCGTAAAGAGCGGGACGTTGACGAGGGAACAGCCCCTTTCATACACGGAGTAATTTTTGTTTGTTTTAAGTTTTAATGTCGCTCCTTACTTTCAGATAGAAAACTTGTTTCTATTATATAATGCATAAATGAGATTTTCTGCGTTTTTGAATGCAGAATAGATTTTCTTTGCAAAACCAACTTCAAAAACAAAATTCATCTCCTCAAAAATTAAAACTGTTCATTTCGAAGCGTAATATTCATTTCCATTTTTCTGTATATCAAACAGTTCGTGGTAACGAACTGTAGTAAGGAGCGACCCGGCTCAATAGTAACCAAAACTCTAAAAAATGGAATTTTGATACCAATAGCTATATCAAAAGAATCGCATTTTAATGCTGGTTTTAAATATATAAGTTTCATCAAGTTTAGTCTTACCCATCAAAAGTTACGAGCCTGAGAAAATTTGCGTTATTTCAGAAAATAGGGGGAAACACCCCCTAAAAGTCATAGAATCTTAACGAAAATCACACCATCAGATTCAGCGTATCAGAGAACCCTATTGTAGAAGTTTCGAGCTCCTATCTACAAAAATGTGGAATTTTGCATTTTTTGCCAGAAGGCAGATCACGGATGCGTGTTTATTTGTTTTTTTGTTTTTTTGTTTTTTTTTTGTTTTTTTTTTCCCCAGGGGTGATCGTATCGACCCAGTTGTCCTAGAATGTTGCAAGAGGGCTCATTCTAACGGAAATGAAAAGTTCTAGTGCCCTTTTTAAGTGATCAAAGAAATTGGAGGGCACCTAGGCCCCCTCCCACGCTAATTATTTTCCCAAAGTCAACGGATCAAAATTCTGAGACAGCCATTTTATTCAGCGTAGTCGAAAAACCTTATAACTATGTCTTTGGGGACAACTTACTCCCCCACAGTCCCCGTGGGAGGGGCAACAAGTTACAAACTTTGACCTGTGCTTACATATAGTAATGGTTATTGGGAAGTATACAGGCGTTTTCAGGAGGATTGTTTTGGTTGGGGGGAGGGGTTGAGAAGAGGGGGATATGCTGGGGGAACTTTCCATCGAGAATTTGTCATGGGAAAAGAAAACTTCTATGAAGGGAGAGCAGGATTTACTAGCATTATTTAAAAAAAAATTAAAAAATAAATGTGAAAAAGCTTTTTCAGCTGGAAGTAAGGAACAGCAATAAAACTTAAAACAAACAGAAATTATTACCCATATAAGGGGCTCACCTCCTTATGATACCTAGGTCTTTACGCTAAAGTATTTTTAGTAATTTCAACTATTTATTCTACGGCTTTTGTGATTCAGGGGTCATTCTTAATGAATTGGGATAAAATTTAAGCTTTAGTGTAAAGAGCGAGGTACTGACGATGGGGCGAATCCCCTCATATATGTAATAAAAACATGAGAATACAAAAGTTCTTTACGTAAGCTAATTTATAAGTTACGTAAATCTTTTACCAATAAAAAGATTCGTAAAAAATTAAAAGTTCTAGTTGCCTTTTTAATTAACCAAAAAATCGGAGGGCAACTAGGCTTCGCCCCCGCTCTTTTTTTCTCAAAATCATTCGATCAAAATTATGAGAAAGCCATTTAGCCCCCCCCCCCCAAAAAAAATATGTAAATTTCGTTTTGATTATTCCTCTGCGGAGAGCCAAAATCAAAACATGCATTGATTCAAAAACGTTCAGAAATTAAATAAAAAAAACGAGTTTTTTTAACTGAAAGTAAGGAGCGACATTAAAACTTAAAACGCACAGAAATTACTTCGTATATGAAAGAGGCTGCTTCCTCATCAACGCCCCGCTCTTTACGCTAAAGTTTTTTACTGTTTTAAAAAGAAGAATTGAGAGAAAGAGTCAAACTTTAGCGTAAAGAGCGGGGCGTTGATGAGGAAGCAGCCTCTTTCATATACGAAGTAATTTCTGTGCGTTTTAAGTTTTAATGTCGCTCCTTACTTTCAGTTAAAAAAACTCGTTTTTTTTATTTAATTTAAGTAAAATAGACGGAAAAAAAGACTTTAGACATAAAATTTTTCTTTTTAAACATTCATATTTTAATTTGCATGATTTGATTATTATTCTGATTTTACTTTTGAATTATTATAATTTTATTTTTATACTCAATTTGAAAAATAATTTGATTTCTTTTGTTTTGAGATCAATAGCAATGTAGCAAAGAAAAATAACGTCCCATGATTAATTAAAGTAAAACTAAAAGATGCTTTCTATCGCTTTTCTTTGGTTTTGCAAATTCTAAGCTATATCAAACAGTTCGTTGTAACGAACTGTAGGTAAGGAGTGACCCGGATCAATAGTAACCGAAACCATAAAAACGGTTGTTTTCTACCAGTAGATGTACCAAATTGGAGTTACATGCTGATTTTAAATATATAAGATTCATAAAGTTTGATCTTATCTATCAGTGGTTACAAGCCTGAGAAAATTTTCTTGTTTTTTGAAAAATTTTGGAAACAACCCCTAAAAGTTCATAGACTCTTAATGAAAATCACACCATCAGATCTAGCATACCAGAGAGCCCTACTATAGAGGTTTCAAGTACTTATCTGAAAAATGTGATCACGAATGCGTGTTTATTTTTTTTTTTTGCCAGGGGTGATCTTATGAACCCAGTGGTCATAAAATATCGCGAGATGGCTCGTATGGACGGATATTAAAAGTTCTAGTGCCCTTTTTAAGAGACCTAGGGCAGCTAGGCCCCCTCCCACGCTCCTTTTTTCTCAGAGTCGTCTGATCAAAATTTTGAGATAGTCATTTTGTTCAACATAGTTTAAAGGCCGAATAATTATGCTTTTGGGGATATCATGACTCTCCCAGAGCCCCTAGGGAAAGATCTTTATGTTACAAAATTTACCCATTGTTTATGCTTAGTATTTGTTACTAGGAAGTATGCATACATTTTTCGGGCGAGGGAGTAAAATTATCTGCTGGTGGAATTATCCACGGGGATAATTTTCCAGGTGGAGGGAAGTTTCCAGATTGACTCACTTTTAAGGAAAGATTTTAAACTGGGGGAATTTGCCTGAATTCCCATATAAAATTCTTTTAATGTCTTGCTTTCTCATTGCCGACTCAATTTTACCCATCGACATGTTAAGGGTAAATATTCACCAGGATTGAGTTCCCTAGAGAATAAATCCTTGTGGAGGGGCGAGTTTTCCGTGGAGGAGTAACCAAATTTCCCAGAATTATTTAAAAAACGATTAGAAATTAAATTTAAAAAGACAAGTCTTTTAATTGAAAGTAAGGAGCAAAATCTAAGCTTAAAACGAACAGAAATTATCCAATGTATGATGGGGTTACTCCTCCAAACCACCTTGCTCTTTACACTAAAGTTGGAATTATGTCCCAATTTTTTAAGAAACTTCTAAAATAATCTATTCGTTTAATTAGAACAATTAGAAGCTTTTTTTAAAAGTATTAAAAAACTTAGCGTAAAGAGCGAGGTGGTTTGGAGGTGTAACCCCTCTTATATACGCAATAATTTCAGTTAGTTTTAAGTGTTAACGTTGTTTCTTACTTTCAGTTGAAAAAAAACTTGTTTTTTTTTATTTAATTTCATTAAAAACTTTTTGTGTTTTTATAGGGCCTTGTTTAGAATTTTTTTGGGGAAGTAGGTATGGTCCGTTTGGAGCAGGGAGTGTTCACAAAAAAAACTCTGAAAAGCATCAAAATTTCTGGTCATTTGGACTTACTCGACTTAAGTCTCCTGCCGGGCGCTGCTTGCCGTAGAGAGTGTCGTCTGCCTCCTCCATCCGCTTCGATCCATGACGAGTATTTGCTCTTCGCCATGTCTGATGTTTGCCATCGTTAAGAAGTCGGAAAGGCTGTCGGACCAACGTTTCTTCGGTCGGCCGCGAGGTCGCTTCCAACCAGCTTTGATAGGGTCGAAGTCGTAGATCGTCTTTGCGGGTAGATGTGGTGGCATTCAAAGCAGGTGCCCAAACCATCGTAAGGTTCGCTTGGCTGCTTGAGGTGAGAACCAAGACTGCTTTGTGAGCTGCAGAAGCTTCTCATTGCTGACGAATTCAGACCATCGTAGGCCTTCGATCCTCCTCAGGCTCTTCGCATGAAATATGTCGATTTTCTTGAGGGTTGCAACTGATGTTTGCCATGTCTCAGCTCCGTAAAGCATCACAAAGCCGACTAGAGCGTTGAAGATCCGCAGTTTCGTTCTGCGACTGATGTTCGGTTTTCACCAGAGGTGACGATTCATTCTGCCCATGACAGAAGACGCTTTGAATAATTTTGCTTGCAGCTCTAGGAGAAGCGCGCCATTCGAAGAAATTATGGAACAAAGGTAGGTGAAGTCTTGAACAACCTCGATGCCAGTGGTTATTCCAGGCTAACTGAAGAGTTAACAGTAGAAGAAGAAGGGTCTATGGCCATAAATTTAGTTTTGTTCCAGTTTATATGCAGTCCTACTTTGGCAGCTTCTTCTCGTAGAATTTGGAGCGCTTCCAGCAGCTGCTCCATGGAGTCCGCCAGAAGGGCCAAGTCTTCTGCAAAATTAACATCTGTGATGGCACGATCTCCAAATCAGAGCCCAAAGCTGAGACGTGAAGTTTTTTTTGGCCATAATGTAACCTACGATGACATTGAAGAGCTCTGGGGGCCACTGCACCTCCTTGGCGTACCCCTGTCGTGATGTGAAAGAACGGGCTGCGCCGACCATTTGCTTGTACACAGCTCTCCGTCCCATGGTGCAGCGCCTTGGGAAGTCTGCAATATTTCTCGGATAGGCTAGTCAGCTCTAGATTCCACCAAAGAGCTTCTCGATCGACTGAGTCAAATGCAGCACGGAAGTCGACGAAGGCAATAAATGCTTTCTGTCGGAACTCTGTGGTCTCCTCTTTTGGAGATTAGCATTTCATCAAAATTTCTGTTCATCATGAGCAGCTAGAGGCAACAGCTAGTAGGAGATGAAACTTTCGGGATGAAATTAGGAGATATTACAGCAAATGGTTTAGGTATGGCATGTTTGGGAAAATGAGATGACCAAAGACTCATTTGTTTTTGGTACATCGGCTTAGTTTCAAAAAGGCAAGCTTTGGTTTTTAATAGCTTGAAGTGAATACACACCTTAGGTTAAGGTAACTCCTACACAGAGAAGAAACACATGAAAAGACGTTATTATTTTGGGTAACAATGACTTAAAATTTTTTCGTTCAAACAATAAGAAGTTACATGACCTTGTTATATGAGAAGTTGCCCTTTTAGTTTGGCTCAATTTAAGTTATAAATTCAGCATTTATTTTCATCAGAAGGACTGTGTTTTACTTTAAATTAGTTAGCAAAACGATTTTTTTTTTAATCATCAGACATTACTTATTAATGAAAAAAAATCATTCAATAAAAATAATTCATGAGAACAATATGGGTATCTCAAAAGTTGGATCGAACGACTTTGGTGAAAAAAGGGCGCGGGAGGAAAGCTAGATGCCATCTAATCTTTTCAAGCACAAAGGGAACTATGAATTTTGGCCTCGTTTGAACAAGCCCTCTCCAGATATTCTAGGAACATTGGTTGGATACGATTACATCTAGAAAAAAAATAGTGATCTTTCTTTTGAAAAAAAAGGCAAAACTCCATATTTTCAAAGAAGAGAGCCAGTTAAATAAATTAATCTTGGTTAAAGAAATTAACCAAGCCTTTTTCAAGAACTAATATCCAGACATCAACAGCATTATCAATTAGACATCAATAGCATTAGACACCATAAATTCCTTTGCAAAATGACGGCAAATTTAGATCGTCACATCCATTGCTAATGTCTTAAAAAACTGCAATCTCATCACATTACATTACGCAAGGGCTTAATAGCATAAATATTGAATCACACACTAGAAAGGAGTAGACTCCAGTCCAAAGGACAACCATCTATTTACGGGGAGAGGGGGGTTTAATCCGATAAAAAAATTTACACACTACAACCCTCCGAACTTGGCTCAATGCTGTTTCAAATGTGTATATAAAAGGGGTCATTGATATTGTTGAATTAGAAGTATAGCCCAAAGTCTCACTAAAAACATTAGTAGTACAATAATTATCAAAAATAATTATTAATCAAAGGGGATTTGATTAGATTATTCATCATATACAAAACCTTAGGCAGCACTTACTAAGAAAGCCCTAAAGAGCTTTTGGAAATCTTTTTTTATACAAGATATCATAAAAACATAATTAGGCCAATAATTCCTTATTCTTTTTATACGATTTACATATCTTTTGTTATCTTTTTTGTATTCCCACCTCCAATGAAGTTCCTACATAATCACGTGTGTGTCAGTCTTGAAAAGAAAGTACAATATGGATGTATTATGTTTTGTATTGAGAGAGAAGGTCCAGACTTCGGTATTATCTTTTTATGTCCCTTTGGTATTATAACTTTAGCAGTACAATGCACAGTAACACATAGTAACTATGGTAATTAGCTTTCATCAGTGTACTTTCTAATTCAACTAAACGTCATGTTTGAAGGAGTTACAGGCTCATATCACGAAATTATCTTTAACCATCAGGTTTTCTTATAGCTGAATTTAATGATGAGGCTTTCATGAAGACTCCTTGCTTTCAAGGAGTGTTTCTCCCCTTTTTTGAAAGTTAAGCAAATTTTGTCAGGGTAGTAGCCTTTAATGAGCAGAAATAAACTTAATTAATATTATATATTTTGAATAAACTTTATAAGCCTATTCTTTTAATCTGTCTGTTGATATCAAAATTCTGTTTACTATTTGAAAGATCCGGAAACTATTTCTTTCAAGAAGACACCCCCCATAGCCCTCGGGACAAGGATTGTAAATTATACCTCTAGGGCATATAAGATTTTTATAGATGATATTGTTATAGAAACTTAAACAAAGGGCTGAAGTGATTGGAAATTGAGAGGGCTAGTGGAGGGCAACTAACCCCCTTCCCAAACCTACAGTTTCCCCTAATACATCCAATCAAAATTTTGAGATAACCATTTTTTTAAACGTAGTTGAAGTGTTTGGAAATTATGTCTTTGAGGATGACAATCCCCTTCCCCCCACAGTCCTCAAGGGCAAAGGTTGTAATTTATGTCCTGGGGGCATATAAGGTATCTTATAAAAAGTGTTGTCATAGAAGCTTCAAAATGGGCTCATTTGCCTGGAAATATCTCCTACCTCCCCGTGCACAGGCGTCACGTCGTACTGTCTCGAAATACCTCTAATAGAAATTTTGAGAGAGACATTTTATTCAAAACAGTTTAAATACCATACAAAAAGGCCTTTGGGGTCGATACAAACTCCAGATCCTAGGGGCAAATGTTGTAAGTTATGCCCAGGGGGTTTTTAAAGTTTTTATTGAAGGGAAGGTTGTATAAACTTTAGAGGAGGCTCATTTAGTTGGAAATTTGAATTTCTAGTTGTCTTTTAAGAGTCAAAAGTGATGTTGGGCAGCTAGCCTTCCCCCTTCCTACAACCTCTCTACACCGAACGAATCTGATTTAAATTGTGAGATAGTGATTTTGCTCAAAATCGTCCAAAGAACTAAAACAATGCCTCTAGGGTTGAAGCAACCTCCAGTGCAATGGGGATAGGGTTGTAAGTCATGGCCGGGGGTCATATTAGGTTTTTAAGGAATGGGTGGTCACATAGACTTAAGATGGGGATTCTTTTGAAATTTAAAGTTATTGTGCCCTTTTTAAGAGTCGAAGTGATTTGAGAGCAACCCCCCCCACGCTCACTATTTCCCCAAAGACGTCCAATTAAGATTTGGAAATTGTCCGAATTCCCAATCAAAATTTTCTTCATTGTAGTTGAAGAGTCCAGAAATTATGTCTTTTAGGAAGACACCGCTGCCCCCATAGATCTAAGGGCAAAGGTTGTAAGCTATGCCCCGAGGCTTATAAGGTTTTGATAGAAAGGGTGGTTGTATATAATTCGGAGGGACTCATTAGACTGGGAATTTCAATTTCTAGTTCTCTTTGTAGAGTCAAAGTGATGAGAAGGCAGTTACCCCCCTCCCCCCAAAAAAGGCGCCATATTTTCCAAAAATACATCGAATAAAACATTTTAGATATTCATTTTATTCACAATAGTCAAAGTATTACATAACAAGGCTTTAGGGGTTGATACAAATCACCAGAGCTTAGAGGTGAGGGTTATAAGTTTTACCGCGGGGCATTAAAGGTTTTTAATGAAGGAATGGTTTTTTAACTTTAGAAGAGGGTCGTTTTGTTGGAAATTGAAGAATCTAGTTCCTTTTTAAGCTTCAAAAACGACTCCCTGACAACCCATCTTTTCACTAAACTCATCTAATGGAAATTGCGAGATAGCAATTTTGTTAAAAATATATCAAAGTATATATAATAATTTCTCGAGGGGGTGAAACACCCCCCCCCCAGCTCCCTGGGATAGGGTTTTAATTTGTGCCATGTGGGCATATAAGGTTTTTATGGACTGGGAGGTCGTATAAACTTCAGATGGGAATTCTATGATTTGAAATTGGAAGTTAGACTGCCCTTTTTAAGAGTCAAAGTAATTTGCGAGCAACCAGCCCCCCCTCTCCCATGCTCATCGTTTCCCTTAACACATCCAATGATAAATTGGAGATAACAATCTTCTTCATCGTAGTAGGAGGTTTAAGAAATTATGTCTCTAAGGAGGACAACCTCCCCCCTACACCTCTCAGGGAAATAAGGTTCTTATAGAAAGGGTGGTCGTATACTTTAGACGGGACTCATTGGACTGGTAACCAGAAGTTATAGCGCCCTTTTTAAGAGTCAAAGTGATCGGAGCACAGCTATCCCCCCCCCACACACAAACACGTCGTTTTTCCCGAAATTTATTCAATAGATGTTTGACAGTACTTTTATTCAAAACAGTCCAACAATCATATAACAAGGCCTTTGAGACTGATACACACCAGTAGTATGTTTCTATTTATTTCAATACAATTACAATCTTGCCCAAAATTTTCGCCATAACACCCTTAGGTTTATGACTAGTAGCAATAGAAACACAGTTAATAGTAGTAGTCACAACTTTAGTAGCTCTAGTAGAAGTAGCAGTAATAATAACAGTAGCAGCAGTAGTTGTAGGAGTAGAGGCCGTAGTACTATAGTGCAAATACTGTCTTTTGGTTAGTTCAACATCCCCCACAACAATAGTTGTAAGTTTTAATTTCACACACGAAACTGTTCCTAAGATATTATTCAAATGCGATATTGACAGCCTGTACACGTATGGTAGGCTCTCATCCGTAAAACAGAAATATTCTCTGAAAATTTAGCCTTCCTACCATCATAGGTTGCGGATTTAGAACTAGCCAGAAGAGACTCTGTGTATACATTCAATGCTGATTCTACGGCCACTGTAACTAACGGCCACTGTTGCGGATAGGTTGCGGATAACGACTAACAAACTTGCTGATTCTACGGCCACTGTAACTAACGAAACTAATGGCACCAAGTTGAAACTTTTAGGGAATGTTTAGAGAGAGCTTCAATTTAAGGAAAAAACTATATGCATGCAAATATTAAAAGGCAATATGAAAAGCAATATAGGGCATATAACGACATAGGCAGCAATGATCTATCATAGCTAGTAATATTATTGATATTTTAAAGGAGCTAAATTTATTGAAAATTAAAACTTCTAGTGCCCTCTTTAGAGTCAAAAGTGATTGGAGGGCAATCTGCCCTCCTCTTTAGCTTGTAATTTTCCGGACATTTCCAATAAAAATTTTAAGACATCCGTTTTGTTAAGCATAGCTGAACAGTCTAGTAACTGTTTTTCTAGAGTAATTGGGTAGGTAAACCACCTACAGTTTTGTAATTTACTCATTATGCTTAACAATAAATATTACTTTAAAATTAAATCAAACTGCACTGTTTTTTGCTGGTAGCCAATAAGAAATCTAAGCAATATACTAAGAACGACTAAGGGTGTTAAGCTCAAACTTTGGTGGCTACTTCTAGTATTACTTCCGCCCTCAATATTTTACTAAATCAAAAGAGTGTACGTGTATCCAGGCAGTGAAAGAGCATATATATACTTTTTAGGGGATGGGTATTAAATTTTGTTAGTCAGTTCAACTAGAGGATGCATATGATTAAATTAGACACTAGTATTTGTGTCATGATTTTCAAAAGGGCTTTTTGTTCTTAAAAATTGATGAAAAAATTCTTCAGGATGCAAGTAGCATGCCAAACTCTAGATTCTTAAAGGAAAACCAGAAAGATCCAAACAATTACATTAGTTTTCCCTGAACTATGTCAATATAAAACGAACAGCAATTAGCTTTTATAATTTTATGAAATCAAAAATGAATTAAGACTGTAAGGACTAAATATCAGCATGTGTTTATTTAACTGACAATACCCATTCATTTGACGTTATATGAGTAAAGTGCATATTGTATTCCGGCTTGTAGAAAGCTTAGGGGTTTTGAACATTGTTCATGAACATAATCAGTTTCACGAAGTGAAAAATCAATCTACAAGTTTCACGAAGAGAAAAATCAGCATTCAAATGTTTCACGAACCAAAAATCAGCATGCAACAAGTTCCATTTGAGTGTTTATCCTTCCACTGAAAAAACAATATTGATCGAAAACGTTTAATAAACTAGCTACTTTCAATGACCAGCCATAGATTACCACGGAGGAAGCTGCAAAAAAAATCTTGGAATTGACGGAACTTGGAGCATAATTGGAATAGGGGATGGAAGTGGGGGAACTGGAACAGACGCAACCAGAACCAGGTTTGGAATCGGTTGAAATGCGGTGGAAACCAGCAGAATCGGAGATGGAACCGTTGTAACCGAGGGCCAAAAGCAGGTGAAGTGGAATTGGATATCACTTTAGTAAAAAAAGAAAAATGTTTAAAAAATATCTTAGGAATGACTATCGGGTGCCAGAGGGTCAGTCATAGTATGGCTCGATGGCGTGGAATTACAAGGTATATCACGGAAGGGGTGGCTTGTGAAAACACGAGCCAATCGATTTAAGGCATGATTTTTAACACAAAAATATTTGGAAAATGTCTTAGGAATGATATATGTGTCATATAGATGCCACGAGCCAGCCACGTATTGTCATGGTGGTGTGGTTGACTTGCAAGAACACGAATCAATGGACTTCAAGCATAATTTTACTAAGAAAATATCTGAGAAATGTTTTAGGAATAATAATGCGTATAATAGGGTTGTCACGGGGTGCAGTCACATATTGTCACGGTCACATGAATTTCCATGGAGGCCATCACGCTGAGGGGTGGTGGAGGGTACCGTTTGCCATCCATAGTGTGAAATAGTGACGTGAATTGATTGGAGTAACATGTTTTACAGCTTAAAGTTAAGGTTAGAGGTGTTAAAAGAACTTGTCAGACGTGGTGGGACTGACATCTAACATCCAGTCAATGAAATGAGGCGTTTTCATTAAGTCCTATCAGAAAATACTTTTAATAAGGTTTAAATTTATCTCTTTTAACAACACACCCCTCTGGAATTGCTTGCTAGATTGGGCTAGCCACATATTATTACGGTGGCGTGAATATGCATAGTCTTGGCTCAAAAAACGTAGCTTTTTCTTTAAAACCGCTCAGGAATAACTCTTAATTTGGTTTAAATTTATTTCTAAGAAACCCTCCCCACTGAAATTGGTTGTTAGGGGCCCTGCTAGAGTTTCTCACTAGGGTCCCATTAGAATTTGTTCCTAGGCCCCCGGTGGAATTGGATGTTAGGGGTCCCCTGCTGGAATTGCTCACTAGAGGGGTAATCACTCACATATTGTCACGGTGGCATGAAGTAAGCCTAGTCTTGGCTCAAAGAGTATTTCTATTAAAGCTTCTCAGAGTTGTCTCTTAATATGGCTTAAATTTACATCTAATATCTAATCCACCCTTCCTCTGGAATTGGTTGCTAGGACCCCCTGTCTTCTTTAATTCACATTTTCCTTGCACATATTTAATCCTATATAAGGTTTTTTCACGTTTTTCTTTATGTTTGTTCGATTTTAACTGCTCTTTCTGTGATTTCATGGTTATTTTTGCTTATATTTTATCCTATATTAGGTTTTATCATGTTTTGTTTTTTGGTTTGTTGAATTTTGAATGTTCTTTCTGTGATTTAATTATTTTTTAACGCTTTTCTGTTAATAAAACTTTTATTTAGAATAAAAGTGGGTGTCTTTTTAAATTAATTGTTCCAGGACAAATCTTCAATACGTAATAATTTACGAATGGAATTTCAAGACCAATGCTACGTAACATTTGCTATATAGATCAACCTTTTTACATCACATTAGAAAATTAATAATATTTTAAATTCTTAAATTATTAGAATGCTCCATCAGATGCAACTGCATCTGATGGAGCAAACATCAATAGCATTGGGATGATTTTGCGATCAATTTACTCATTTTATTAAACTGGACATGAGAATTCTCCACGTTTGAAATTAGTTACTTTGCAGAAGCACAGTTCCATTGGATGGAAATGGTCCTTTTGAATCCTAATGTAGACGTAAAGTCTTTGGAATATAGAGGTTCCCTGAGAAGAGGGGATTAACATAAGTGATTTGTTAACATAATAAACATTCCCCTATTACGTAAAAACTAAAGAAATCTTGAAACGTCCTGAAAAACTTCTTGTCGAAGTCTTGATGTCTTGAAATTAGCTGCTAGGGGCCACTCCAATGAAATAGGACGCTAGAGTCCCATTGGAATTGGATGTTAGGTTAGGGCCCCTGATAAAATTGGATGCTAGGGCCTCGGTGGAGTTGGATACTAGGGCTACCATTGGAATTGCTTTCTAGGGGGCCCTCCGGTGGTTAGTTTAGAGGCCCAATGAAATTGGATGTTAGGGCCCTCAATGGAATTGAATATTTGGGGTAGGGCCCCAGTGAAATTGTATGCTAGGGGCTCCCCGGTAGAATTAGATGATAGGGCCCCCAGTGATTAGGTTAGGGTCACAATGAAAACGTATGCTAGGGCCCCATTGGAATTGGATTATTGGGCCCCCGGTGGTTAGGACACCGATAAATTTGGATCCTAGCCCCCTCCCCCCGATAGAAAAAGTTTCTAAGACCACACATATTTTCTATTTACGAAACATTAAGCAAGAAAAGTGGGTTTTAATTTCAACTCAGCAGAAAAAAACATCACTTTAATTAAAATATATTCCAAATATTTTGGCCCCACGCCCAGGAGCCTTTCTCAACGTAAAAAAACGAAAAGAACGCAAAAAAAAATGTTTTTTAAACCAAAAACACAGAAAAACAAAACATGACAACTAAAGACACCAAGAAAATAAATAAATAAATAAGAACAACTAACATAATAAACAACTTCCAGCACTAATGTTACAACAAAAGAAATTATTTTGTTTTAAGAAATCATTTCCATCGGGGGGCCCTATACAATTTCATCGGAGGTCCTGACATAACCACCGAGGGCCCTATCATCCAATTCCAATGGGGCCCTAGCTTCCAGTTTCATCACGCCCCTAACCTAGCCATCGAGGACCCTAGCTCCCAATTTTCCATCTATGAAAAATTAAGCCAGAAAAAACGGGTTCTAATTTCCACCATTTGCAGTGAACAAAAAATAAAAACAAAACAACACTTCAATTTAAAAATCTTCCGAATATTTCGGCCCCATGTACGGGAGCTTTTCTCAACGGATAAAAATAAAACGAACAAAAACATATATTTTTTGAAATAACACATAAAAAAACGAGACAAATAAACACAAGAGGAAAAAATAAAAACAAATAACTAAATAAGAACCACTCACTTTATAAACAAACTCTTAGCACCGATGTTACAACATAAAAAAAACAAGAAAGCGAATATCTATAGTGAAACCATGGGTCACTCTCCTCTCACCATTCAGTGGGAATCTACAATCCTCTCACCTTTCAGAACTATCTACAATTTTTGTCTGAGCAAATAAAATACTGTGATGAAGAGAATTAAATAGGTGTTGTACTAAAGCTAATTCAAACGTTTCCGGTTTTTGATTATGTTTTAGCGAGCAATCTATGGCATTTCTGTGTAGTCCATTCTCTGAATTCTCTGTGTTGTTCCGTGTTGTTAGCAAAGAGTTTGTAGTTTGTCTTGATTTAAATGCTGTTTTTATATTATCTTTTTTTTAAGACTTCTATAATTTCTGTGACAACATTGGGATATAAGACAAAGTTATGCAATTTGTTTTTTTTTAGTTAACCCATTCTCTTCTACTATTACCGATTCGTATACATTGATTTAATATCAAAACTAAACCGTCTAGATTAGTTTGAAATTTCAATATTTATAAATTTATCTTTAAGAATTCCGAGTTTTTATACGAATTTTGGAGATATAATAAAGATTTAAGTGTCATTGCTACAAATTTTTCGATTTTTACCTTTGGTGAATAAGTTGTTGATACTCTAGGTCTTAGAGAAATACCTATTTATATATTTTTGACAAGCCATATATTCTGGGGCAGAATGATCCCCTCGGAAAGAACTTGTAATACATCTGTGGTGTGATATTTCCAGTAGTTTTTAAGGCATTCTAAATCCTTTCTTAATTTTGCTACATACGATTCAGTTGGGTCAGAGTTAAGTTTTCATATGTTGAAATATCCTTTAGAATTGTTTCTATTTTACTATCATAATCATCTCTTTCCAGGATTATTAACGTATTGCTCTTATTAGCTTTCGTTATTATTAGAAAATCATCTTCTTTTAAATCTTCAAAATTTTCATATCTTTGTTCTTAAGGTTTTGTTGAATATTATCAAAATTTTAAAAAATATTCACGACTCCCAGTCTTAAATCATCTGCATTATGATCATCTTTTAAAAACCTATGAATCCCTGGCTCAATCTTTGAAATTATTTCAACTATCGGTACTTTTTAGGATTTAGTCCAAATTTTATACCTTTTTCAAGGATTTCCTTTTGTTCTCTGGTTACCTCCCTTTTGATTAAATTAATCACACCAGGGCATGGGAAATGTTTAGGTTATACATTGATATTTGTTTGTTTTTTATGTTCCCTTTTCAATTGCAAAAATTTCAGTTTTAATCTTTCCCTAGATAATCTTAAAACATCTTTAATTTTTTTTTGAAAATTGATATAATTTGTTGGAAATCATACGTATTTAAGAAAACCGCAAAGGCTCTTTTTTTACAATTAAATAAGAAAAAAAAGTGTTTTTAACTGTAAGTAAGGAGCAACATTAAAATTAGAAACGGACTGAAATTATTCCGTATATGAAAGGGGTTGTCCCCTCCTCAATGCCCCGCTCTTTACGCTACAGTTTGACTCGTTCTCGCAACTCTACTTTTAAAACAAGGAAACAAATTAGCTTTAAGAGCGAGGCGTTGAGGAGGGGACAACCCCTTTCATTTTTTTTTGTAATGGGTTATAAATAAAATGATGATGATGATGATGGGGAATATTTTCTGTGCGTTTTAAGTTTTAGTGTCTCTCCTTACTTGCAGTTTACTTGCCTTACTTGCAGTTAAAAAAAAACTTTTTTTTATTTAATTTCTAAACGCTTTTGAATTAATGCATGTTTTGATTTGGCTCACCGCACATGAATAATTAAAACGAAATTTGTATCTTAATATTTGTTTCCGCTAAATGGCTTTCTCGTTGTTTTAATTGGACGATTTTGATAAGAAAAGGGGGTGGGGAGGAGGCCCAGTAGCCCTCCAATTTTTGGTTACTTAAAAAGTTAACTAGAACTTTTTATTTTTTACGAACGTTTTGATTAATAATAAATATATGTAACTTAGGAATTAACTTACATAACAAACTTCTATATTTGTATCATCTTATTACAAATTTGAGGGGGTTCATCCCCTCGTCAATGCCTCGCTCTTTACACCAAAATTTTTATTTTGTCCTAATTCTTTAAGAATGACCCCTCAATCACAAAGGTCGTAGAATAAATTGTTGAAATTACTAAAAATGCTTTAGCGTAAAGAACAAGATATTGTGGAGGAGACGGACCCATTTGTATACGTAACAATTTATGTCTGTTTAAGGTTTAGTTTTGCTCCTTACTTCCAGCTGAAAAACTTTCTTTTATTTATTTCCTCATTTTTTTTTAATGATGCTGGAAAATCCTGCGCCCACTTCATGGAAATTCTCTTCCCTCATGATAAATTACTCCAAGAAACTTATATTTTTAAAATCAGCATGAAAATACCATCCTTTTGATGCAACTATTGGGATTAAAATTTTATTTTTTAGAGTTTAGGTTACTATTTAGCTGGGTCGCTCCTTACTACACTTCGTTACTGTTTGATACTGTTTGATAGCTGTTGCACTTGAATAAGCTGCTTTAACAAGTGCTGCTGCATCTTAGACACGTATTTGACTTGTGATCTCTGGAAACGTTTGATTTGTGATCTCTGGATGCCTTAAATTTAGTAAATTTTAGTTGTAGAGCTTTTCTTGCGTGTTATTTTTTTTAATATATTTTTTCTTCGTTCTTTTCGTTGAGAAAGGCTCCCGGACGTGGGACCAAAATATTCGGAATATTTTTTAATTGAAGCGTTGTTTTGTTTTTATTTTTTATTCACTGCCTTGTTGAAATTAAAGCCCCCATTAGAATTAGGGGGCTTGTGGAATAGCTCGATAGGGTTCTGGCTTAGTGAAGGTCCCCTACTAGCGGGTCCTGAAGGGTTTTTAAGAAAAGCACTTTCTATTATGTAACAACACAACCCTGTTACATAGCACCCAAAGAAATCCTGAAGTAAAGAGACACTGACCTCCATAGATTTTTTAAGTAATTAACAACTGCATCTATTAGAAAACAGTCCCTATTAGTATGCACCTGTATCATTTCTTAGAAAACATTGCATAAGACGTAACCTTGAAGAAGTTTTTAAAAAATGTCGGGATAGGAATTCGAAGAGGGTACTCTATCATGGAATCCAAAAGGCAGTCACTTCTACTTCGATGTTTCATTATTTTTTTTAGCTGTACACTAAGATTAGTGAAAACAGAGTCACCACAGGAACAGCCAGCCCCGCCAATACCTTAGCATTAAATCCCCCTCTTCCTTCGTGTCTTTTTTTCCCAAATGCATCTTATCAAAATTTTAAATAGCCATTTTGTCCAAAATAGTCAAAAATTCAAATCGCTATAACTTAGGGGTTGATTAATCCTCCATAGCCCCCAGGGCAAGGAATGTAACTTATGTAATATGCCTATTATTAAAATATTAGTTTTTTTGGAAGGGGTGGTCGTATTAAGATTGCAGGGGGGGTCGTTTGATCGGAAACTGAAACTTCTAGTTCTTTTTAAGAGTCACAAGTGATCAATGGGGAACTAGCTCACACTCCACTCTTTCAAAGGGCACCCGGTCAAAATTTTGAGATTGCCATTTCGTTAAAAAAAGTTCCAGGGCTAAATAGCTATGCTTCCAGGGTTCAAAGAAAAGTAAAGACCATTTTAAACCAGAGATCAACAGATACAAACACCTATTAAAATTCAAAAAGGGAACTCAAAACTAAAACTTCAAACTCAAAACGACGCGAAATTACTATTAAAGAATAAATGAAATCCAAAACAAACAGAAATTAAATAAATAATCATAGCAAAAAAACATACAACAAGTAATAAGATAAATGAATTTTAAAGCGGGTAATGCTGAAATTGAATATGCAAATCAATATTAAAAGAAAATAAATATTTTGCGATTGAAGTATTAATGAAACCCAAAACGAACAGATTTTAATTAAGCAATCAATTCAAACAAACATACAATAGATAATAATTTAAATGAATAATTAAATCTTAAAACAAGTGAAATGTAAACTGAATATGCAAATCATCCTTAAAACAAACAAAAATCGCTGCAAACAAGAGTTTGGGTATCGCCTCCTTCTTTCACTGTAAAAGTCTAAAACCTACTGTGTCATTGGTGCTTTACAAAAAACGAATTGTATTACAAATATTTTCTTTTGTATTTAATATTTAAAATAAACATTAAATTACAGCAAAATTTCGAACTAAAGAGTTTTCAGCAATTTATATCATTAAGCGTCAAATCTTCAGTTTGATTTATTAGTTCTCTCTAAGATTGTTCAAGAAGAATATAGTTTCAATACAAACAAGAGTTTGGATGCTGCCCCCTTCCTGAATTGTAAAAACCTAAGGCCTACTGCGTTATCGGTACTTCGCTGAAAACAAACTATATAGCAAATATTTTCTTTCCGGTTCTTACAGTATTGAAAATGAAAATAAAATTACAATGGAATAAATTCTTGAACTGATGGATCTTTCAACAATTAATATCATTATATGTCAAATATTCAGTTTGATTTTGTTTATACTTTCCAAGACACGTATAGTTTTCAGTAAAGTGGCAATGAAGCAGTAGATTATAGGCTTTTACAATGAGAGAAAGAGGCAAAACCCAAACTGTTGTTTGTAGAGAGTTTTTTTTTTCGTTCCAAGCTTGATTTGCGTATTCAATTTAAACATTAGCCGCTTTAAGATTTATTTGTTCATTTATGCTGTTACTTGTTGTATGTTTTTTTGCTATGATCGTTTATTTAATTTCTGTTCGTTTTAGGTTTTATTTATGTTTTAATAGTAATTTCTGGCCTTTTCGGGTTTCAGTTTTAACAGGTATTTGTATCTGCTGATCTTAAGTTTGATCTGCTGATCTGAAGTTGATCTAAAATTAAAGTTCTTTTTCGAGAAGTTTATTTTTAATTAATAATACTAAAATAGTAAGCCAACATCAACTAAACTTACAATCAAACAGTTCGTGGAAACGAACTGTAGTAAGGATTGACCCGGCTCAATAGTAACCGAAACTCTAAAACATGGAATTTTGATACCAATAGTTACATCAAAAGAACTGTATTTTATGACGATTTTAAATATATAAGTTTTATCAAGTTTAGTTATACGCATCAAAAGTTACGATCCTGAGACAATTTGCCTTATTTTTAAAAAATAGGGGAAATACCCCTTAAATGTCAGTGAATCTTAACGAAAATCACATCGTCAGATTCAGCACATCAGAGAACTCTGCTGTAGAAATTTCAAGTTCTTATCTACAAAAAACTGGAATTTTTGTATTTTTTTGCTAGAAAATAGATCACGGATGTATGTTTATTTATTTATTCATTTTTTCAGGGATGGTCGTATCAACCCAGTGGTCCTAGAATGTCAGAAGAGGTCTCATTATAACGGAAATTGAAAGTTCTAGTGCCCTTTTTAATTTACCAAAATATTGGAGGGCATCTAGGCCCCCTCCCACGCTAATATTCCCCCAATGTTACAGGAAAAAAATTGAGATAGCCGTTTTGTTCAGCATAGTAGAAAAACCTAATAACTATGTCTTCGGGGACGACTTAATCCCCCACAACCCTAAGGGGAGGGGCTTAAAGTTACAGACTTTGACCATTATGTACATATAGTAATGATTATTGGGAAGTGTACAGACGATTTCAAGGAACTTTTTCGCGTTGGGGGATGAGGGGGTGGGCTCGGTGGAGGGGGTTACATGGGAGGATCTTTCAATGGAGGAATTTACCATGAGGGAAGGGAATTTCCATGAAGGGGGCGTAGGATTTTCTAGTATTATTTAAAAAAACAATGAGAAAAAAAGTTTTTTCAACTGGAAGTAAGGAGGAGCATTAAAACTTAAAACGCACAAAAATAATTGAGTATATGAAGGGGTTTCCCCCTCATCAACACCTGGCTCTTCACTGTAAAGTTTTTAGCACTTTTGAAAAGCCTTCCATTCTAATTAAAAGACCCTTATGTTTTGGGAGTCGTTCAAACAAAATTGGGATAAGAAATCAAATTTTTTCCACAAGAAAAATCATCCCCGTGGAATCCCACTTCAAGCCGAAAATCCCCTTTGCGAAAACTATCTGATCCATCCCAATAACAAATTCTCTACGCAAACAATAAGTAAATTTCATAGCTTGAAGATGTATTTCCGGGAGCTGGGGGGGGGGGTTGTTTCATCTCAAAATTTTTATTGTACGATTTTAATGGAAAATGGGCGGGGTAGGGGGGCTAGTTGCCTTCTAATCTCTGTTTTTACTTAAAGGGGCACTAGAACTTTTAATTTTCTTTCAAATGAGTCCTCTTCCAATTTTCTAGGATCATTTGTTCGATACGGTCACCCCTGGAAAAAAAAATATACATGCATCTGTGATCTTTCATCTGACAAGAAATACAAAATTCCAGATTTTTAAAGATAAGAGCTTGAAACCACTATATTAGCAATCTCTTATACACTGAATCTGGTTGTTTGATTTTCATTAAGATTCTATGACTCTTAGGGGGTGTGTCCCCCTTTTTCAAAAATAAGGCAAATATTCACAGGCTCCTACTTTTGATGGATAAGACTAAACTTGATAAAATGTATATATTTGAAAGTGGCATAAAAATCTAATTCTTTCGACATATCTATTGGCAAAAAATTTAGTTTTTTAAGGTTTTGGTTATTATTGAGTCTTGTCGCTCCTTAGCTATGGCTTGTTACCGCGAACTATTTGATAAATCCAGAAATGTCGAAACGGCCACAGTAAGGAAGAGGTACACCTTGCCCTTACTCTTTTGATCTGAAAAAAAAACTCCTTTTGTTAGTTTTGTGACTTTAAGATGAAACAGAAAAAAAAAATACACGAAACCCTTGTGGTGTATCACGGGGTTTGAATATAAGTAAAAGGTCACAGCTTTAAATAAGAAGGTTGAGAGCTGGTTTAATTTATAACTCATCTACCCATGGCTTTCTTCTATATTTATACGAATACTCACAGAAAATTAGAAATATTTGATTTGAGAAGCACAGTTTGAGGGAATTAGAATCCATCCCCGCCAAGTCAATGGCCCTTCAGCCCTCCTCATGAATATCTGATACAAAAGTATGCATCACTGTACATTATTTTGCTTAACGTCAAATGAATCATCTTGATCAAGCAAAGCCTTAGACTTTTGAAGTTCAAAAGTGTTCAAAATTGTAGTATGGTGCTGAACATACTTTCAACTTCTTTCAGCTTCTGAGATAGTTTTGGTAAGGCTAGTAGATGTAAAATCATATACCAAATATAAATCAAAATATCTTATCTCGAAAAATTTAAACAAGAAAATGGTTTGACTAAATATCATGCTGCAACAACCTCAAGCTCTTTAAAGACATGAGCAGAGTATTATTTTCCAGAGTCTACTAAAGATAGGTTGATAACAATACTAAGTGATTAGTCAGAAGTTATAAACCAGCTTACTTCTCCACAACATACATAGTTTTTTTTGGTTCTTCGGGTATTGTATATTAATTATGAAAAATAATGAAAACTACATGGACAATGAAAACTTCAAAACTTCCCTTTTGAGTCTGAAGCTAACTCAGATATATTCTTATTTATTATTAAATAAAAAAACAAGTTTTTTTTAGCTGAAAGTAAGGAGCGACATTAAAACTTAAAACGAACAGAAATTACTTTGTATATGAAAGGGGCTGCTTCCTCATCAACGCCCCGCTCTTTACGCTAAATTTTTTTACCATTTTAAAAAGCAGAGTTGAGAGAAAGAGTCAAACTTTAGCGTAAAGAGCGGGCGTTGCTGAGGAACCTTGGCTAATACAAAAGAAGAAAAAAAACTAAAAAAGGTAAAAACTACAAAAAAACTAAAAAGAAAATACTAAAAAACTAAAAAAACTAAAAAAAGGTAAAAACTACAAAAAAACTAAAAAAAAATAAAAACTAATAAGAAAACTAAAAAAACTAAAAACTGAAAAAGAAAGAAAACTAAAAAAGGGAAAAAACTGAAAAATAAAGGAGAAAAAGAAAACTAAAAAAATAAAAATAAAAAAAACTAAAAAGGTAAACACTACAAAAAGAAACTAAAAAGAAAAAAAAACTAAAAATCTAAAAAAAGATAAAAACCAAAAAAAAACCAAAAACAAAAAAAAGGAAAAAAACAGAAAAATTTATTTTATCATATACCAATTCAAAAACGAATGTATATACAGACCGGGACACAGGGAATATAAATGACGACCGGGACACTCAAAGAGAAATTACAGACATGGACACTGGGACACAAATGACGACTGGGACGTGTGTGTCGACTGACGTCATGTTTGTGTGTCGACTGACGTTATGTTTGTCGACTATAAATGACGACTGGGACACAGGGACACAACTACACTGGGGGGCACAGGGGGGATGTATAAATGACGATGGGGACACAGGGAATGTTTGATTAGTAATCACCAGCAACAAAGCTCAAGGGCAATCATTAGAATAATGAGGAATAGATCTGAATACGGATTGTTTTTCCCATGGACAATTATATGTTGCATGTTCAAGAGTCGGCAAACCTGACAATCTATTTATATGTACAGACAATGGGACAGCGAAGAATGTTGTATATTCGCAAGTTTTACGTAGTTAAAAACATATGTATATATCTATCTATATGCACAGGTGGGACACAGGGACACAACTACAATGGCGCGTAACTAATATGGCGCGTAACGACTTAAGCGCGCGGGGGGGGCTTGGGGGGGAAGCGCCCCCACCAACTAGGTGTTGGGGTGGCGCGAAGCGCCACCTCAACAGCTAGTCTTGTATAAAAAGATACAGTTTTTGTGTATTTTTTTTAAATATTGCATTTTGTTCATTGCAAATATAGGCAGATTTAGCTATTTCCGAGCCCTTAAACAACTTTATGAAGCTCTTGTGCCCCTCTAGAAACGGAAAGGGAAAATAAGAAAAACAGAGGAAACATTAGCACATCCACTGTAAAAAATGGATTTTCCTTGTAGTTCAAGCCAGGAGACTACAAGTTCCATGTATAAGGTTTCCAGCTATGGCGATTCTAAAACTGCAGTTTTTGCTTCAGTTCAATTTGGTTGAAAATAATTTTAGGTTTTTATTGACAGAGGGGGCCCTTTATGGAGGACCCTATAGGGTCCTATAGGACCCTATAGGGTGCAGCTACCACTACAACCATGATAAGGTAAAAGCCGTTTTTCGTAATAAAAATAAACCCTTAGAGTGCCTGTCTGCACCAGTAGAGCCCAACACAAATTTTCACAGACTCAATTAGGAATAGAGTTTTTAATGTAATTATCCTCCCTTTACAGAACAGGAGAAAAGAGATTTAAGAAAAAGAGGAGTTGGCATCGTCTTATAATCAAATGTGTGCTCTATGATACCAAACATAATTCTACTCCTTCAACAAATAGCTTATATTAGGAATATACAGACGAGTGGCTATAGCCTCGTCACAGTAACCAAAATCCGAGTGGCGGTTATTGGAATTACCTTCAATAAGCAACAAATTCAAATCTAATTCTTGATTAAATGAGTCTTTCTTATACAGGGAAAAAACCTTAACAGAAAAATCCACAAACGAATATACTAAAATAATAGATGAGTATAGTCAAAGGAAAAGGAGCCTCAAGAAGCTGACACCCCCATCAGCAGTCCCCCTCGATACTCACTGCTCCTAAAATGTATGGCTAAATTACCTCCAAAAATATCAGTGTCTATTTGGTTAAATTTCCTTCTTATACACAGGGAATGGTCAAAAATTGAAAACTTGTCATAATAAGTAAAGGGTTTTTGTAATTAATATGGGTGTTTTAATTTTTCTTTTCCCATAGATTTAATAATAAGTAGAGGCTACTATTTTTCATGTCCTCCCCGATAATTTAAGGTTTTATCCCACTCACACTGGATTTTTATGCGTGCCCATGATGTTACCTTAATCAGTATTTTATTTGTTTACTAAAATACTTTAGTAGTGACGTAGTATTTTGAGTGCAGCATTTGTAATCTTGAATACTCTTAGATATTATGACGTTTTAAATTGTGATGTAATTATGATGTGATAGCATTTTAGCTAATTTTATCTTTATTGTGATTTTTTCGGACTTTTTGCTTATCCCAAAATTATTGGCAATGTGAATTGACACAGAGACAAAGAGAAAAATATAACAATAACTTTATTCTCATTTTTCTCGAAGGAAATTCATTTTTGTGCGGGGACATTCATAAATACAATGCAAGCTTAAGTGCAAATTCAAAAGAATGCCTTATTTCTTATAAATTCGAATGAGTTCATACGAAATTCAACCTGCTTCACCTGTTAATACTTACAGGGTTTATTCAATTGAGATTTTAAAGGCAATGAAACCTTTAAAAATTGAGTTCAACCAAAGTCTCCATCAAAAATTAGTGGCAGGAAGTATTGCACGTATAACTAACACTCCAATAAATACAAAACCAAGCAATATAGACGGTTGGCGAGGAGTGAAACCTCAACCTCAACCACCTCCTAAAATAGGCAACCTTGATGGATGGAAGAAAAAGGTTAATAGATTCCTTAGCAGATTAAGTTCCAAAGAATATATTGATGCAAAATATCCCGAGGCTTTGGAATCCTTCCAAGAAGCATCGAAGGATGACGTTAGCTTTATCATAAACACGATTTTTGACAAAATTCGAAACGCTCATGACAACCATTATCAACTTTATGCGGAGGTAATAGTGAAACTTGTGAAAGATACAATCTGTGGAGAACCAGACAATTGGATGAAATGCCTTCGAGAAATTTATGAAGCAGAAATTAACAAGCATTTAAGCAACTTAGAGGAACAAGAAAACGCAACATTTGTTCCAAGTTGGGGTTTTCTTGGTCATCTGATAGTTGAAGATCTTGTGCCTGGAAATTCAGCTGAATTTATTCTAACACAACTTGCTGACTCAAAAATGCAACCTTCCATCAGGGCTATTTACAATATCCTAAATGGTAGTAAAGAGATTCAAACGCCTTTTCTCGCAAAAATCGTGAAAAAACTTCAGAAGCCTTTTATCAGTAAAATGGTGAACAAGGTAATGGAAACTGCAGTCGATGAAGGTTTCAAGAATACTCGGGTGTCACCATTGTTAGAACAAATAGGAATTCAACTTGAACTGGATATTACTTCGGTTGTTTCCAACAGCACTGATGAACAGAAAAATCCTGAACTTGAAACTCCAGGTGCCATGAATATGGGAAATGTTAAAGATAAAACTGACGGAGATGTGAAAAACCTTGAGTTAGAATCACCATGTTTAAAAAAACTTGAGACCACCAAGCCTGATATTGTAAACAAAAATGCTTGGAGAAAAAATGAAATATCGGACCATCAAGTGTACACCTCGATTTTCTTTGCTTATACGGCAACAGAGGTGGATCCAAAATGGAAAGAGGGGAACCAGGATTTGAACTCTGCATCAAAAGAATGTCACATAGAGGAAAGAAAAAAGGCTGGACCGACAAGTGTGGCTCCCTTAACTGAAACAAATTTGAAGCCACTTAAGAAAAAAGTGGAGGAGATTGAGGATGCATTTAAAGGTAGTTCAAACAAAGAAGACAGAAGGGATGATCAATTCACAGACTCTTTAAGACATAGCTACCGAAGCCCACCCGTTATTGAAAATCAAACTGAGTGGGGTTCGGGTCTCAAGTCTTTTGCAGAAGCTCTCATTGGAGCAAACAAGAATAAAGAAAAGGGAAACTTGGATAGTCCAGGTCAATTGCACAATGATGGTAGTATCCATGAATACGAGTATCTAACAGTGAAAGACGGATATATACAATTTTTGAAGAAGGAAATACGACCAGTAAAACACAGCGTAAAAGGTCGTGTTTCACAGCCAAGACACTGTTATAACTTTGAGAAAGGATATTGTTTTAATTCTAAATGCAGGTACATCCATGATTCAGTGTCCTCGTCATCTACATCAAAAACTAATGAAACCAAACAAGACGCGTGCACCAAGAGAGAAATTTCTCAATTGAAAGTACAGCCCACGTCTTGTCAAAATAATAGTTTTTGTTCAGTGACAACACGGAGTATTTATCGAGAACGGGTGAGTTCGGTTTATAGAACGAAACACGATAGAGAAAATCCTGGAGACTATTCATATCAAAATCGTTCCAAATGGCCAACCAGATATAGGAGGATGGAGCAGGAAGGAGGAAGGAGAGAAGGTTGGGAGAAACATTGCAATAGGATGCACTATAAGAGAGGATGGTGTTACGACTTTGAAAGGGGTTCTTGCACCAGACATTTTTGTAAATATCGGCACTGTTAAGTTCTGATATTAGCGCCAAACGTTTCTGTTTGGCAACGTCCTATATAGGGAACGTCCTATATTTGGGAACGTCCCATATTGATTTTTTTTACCCAAAAGGTAGCAGCTAGGGCAAGTTTTAAGGTTTTTATAGAAATCTAAGGCTAACTAGCAACATTTTTGAAATTTGTATTCACTTGAATTAGAATCAAGTGAAAATCGAGTTTGAAAAGTCTTATTTTGGTCTTTTAAAATTCTGTACAACACGGACTAAAACTAGTCGCGACCAAACACTCAATTTGAGAGAAAATCAATACCAAAGGCAACGTTCCGAACAGGTTGTCAAAGGCAGCCTGGAAACCAAAGTGGAAAAATGTGCCCCGATACGCTATAGCCCATAGCCAATAGCCCCGCTAGCCCATACCCGATAGCCCAGCACTATATTCATGATAAAAGCAGTTATCCGTTTTTGGAATCAGCCAATAAAGCTATTCGTATTATCTGAAAATTGGGGGGGGGGAACGAAGAAATAAGAAACTCCTGTATATTAATAAGAAGAAAATTATTTTGTGCGGCTAAGGGTTTATTCCAGGTCTACCGAAAAGAAGCTAGAAAATTACGTTCCTTAACTTCCACTCACGGGTAACAGCAATGTCAATAATAGTTTTAACAGTAATTCAGTTCGATGTCTGAGGGACTGGCCACTCTCTGCTGTCCCTTGCCACTCGAGCAAAGAGGGATGCGTTAGAGGACCAGGGCACTTAAGAGTGGTGTAACCCGCGGTTTATCGTATTTGCTGATAACATGAGTTTTGGTTCAATATATCTCAAGGAATTCGGTGTAAAATTTTCATTGAAAGCGCTAATCCTTTGCTCAAGTGAAGCGTACATTAAATCCTCCCGACATGCCATACTCGGCGATTCAATGACAATATTCAAGTTTTGCAGAGCCTGTTATTGGTCTAGTAGTAACCAGTAGTGATCTAATAGTGAGTCCAAGCTACGCCGGGTGGTGCTCAGTATTTGTTTGGATCAGATTGAGGGTACTGTCAGATGATTAAATGGGAATCTGCTTAACTCGCGGCTATTCAGCCTTTTTTCTTCTGGCAAAAAGAACTAGTAATTGTGACAGCAGGACTTCTATATCAGCTTTAAAGGGACCTAACGTCATTTGGACGCTGAATAGACAAATGTCATAGACGCTGTCATAGACAAATGTAGCCATCCCATATGCCTTCTTTTATTTTTCCCTACCTTGCATTCATGTCTCCTTCGTAACGATTTGTACACCTTGGCGAATGGAGTGCTATGTGTTTTCTTTTTGCATTATATTACGTAGTTAGCGTTGCCAAGACGATACCACTGAAACGATATGGCGAAACGCAAATTTTCAATAGCTGTTGCTGGCTATTGAACCCCCCTAAAAAACAACACAAAAGTCGTTTTTAAGATGCTCACTGAGCGCGAGCTTAGTTGTATATAATCGGCAACCGTCTTTGGGCACCGGGTATCCTAAGCCATCTTTTAAACTTTAGAAATTAGTCTAAAAACAAACAACATGATTATGAAATTCAAAGTGGACAGTGTCGCAAGGACATTTTTGTCACAACGCAAACTGAATCAACAACAAAAGTCATACATTCAGAACATGATTAGATATTTTGGTATATCTGCTTGCTAAAGACCTTTTAATGATAACGTGATTCTATTCACGATTAAATGATAACGTGATAATGATAACATGATTCATGATAACGACAATGACAGTGATAACGTGATTCTATTTTATTACTGATACAATGTTTCATTGGCATTACCACATTACATCAAGTCCGACGGTCTTTGAATATTCTCTCTACGGTAGAATAATCTTATTTCATCTCGAAGAGTATGGGTAACTTGAGTGGAAACTGGCACTAATATCGACAAAAAACAAAACAAAAAAAAACAACAATCAGCACCATCTATTGTTTGGCGACACGACATTTTTTCAGAGAAGTAATAGGAATCATTAATCTAATTGATATAAATGGTAAAATTAGGTTAACAATAAGTATCTGATCTGAGTTCCTTACAAAAAGCGAATATAAGGCTTGAAAAAATACTAAACTCTAGATTTTTTGTTGTTGTTGACACTAGCGCAAACCCAAAGTTTGACCCAGAATCCAGATTTCTGTATATTAAGGATTGATCACAATAAAAAAAAGTCACTTAAGTATCACTTTTTTAAATTTAATATATCCTCGCGGATAGGAGCCAAAGGAAATAAACATATAAACAAGTTTATACCAAAAATCCATCCTAGAGCGAAAACGGGTCAGAATCTAAAATCACCACTAGAGACATGGAACGTGGGATGGGGGAGGACTTCAATAATTTGCGAATAGAATTATCAAGAAAAATAGGAAGCGAAAGACAAATCTAGCAATAAATAAACATCCAAATTAAATTCACTTTGCTATTTGTTCTATTAAACAATTAAAACATAAATTAAAAATTTAAAGCACCAGATTTTTAATTTTGTTCAGATTTCTAGATTTTTTCAGAATATCAAAACTTAGAATACAGTGTATTAATAATCAATCAGTATTTAAGAAACTTTGTATCACGAAGATGTTCTGGAGAGACCCCAATACCTGCAAGCCCCCCCCCATCAATGCACCCTTCTACCGAAAAAAAACTCTTAACCGTATAGAATCAATTTGTTTTCCATTGAATAAATATTAATTTGGTTATCATGTCTTATTCCATATAACTATTCTTTGTTTTTTTACTCCTTCTTATTCATTCTTTTTAGAATTACATAAGAAAAACTAGTTTTTTTAACTGAAAGTAAGGAGCGACATTAAAACTTAAAACGAACAGAAATTACTCTGTATATGAAATGGATTGTCCCCTCCGCAATCCCTCGCTCTTTACGCTAAAGCTTTTAATTGTTTTAAAAAGCAGAATTGTGGCAAAGAGTCAAACTTGAGCGTAAAGAGCGAGGGATTGCGGAGGGGACAATCCATTTCATATACGGAGTAATTTCTGTTCGTTTTAAGTTTTAATGTCGCTCCTTACTTTCAGTTAAAAAAACTAGTTTTTTTTATGTAATTTCTGAACGTTTTTGAATTAACGCATGTTTGATTTTGACTCTCCACACGTAAACTATTCAAATGAAATTTGCATATTAATTCCTTTTTTGGCTAAATGGCTTTCTCTTAGTTTTGATCATACGATTTTGAGAAATATGGGATGGGGAAGGAGGCCTAGTTGCCATGCAATTTTTCGGTTACATAAAAAGCCAACTATTAATTTTAATTTTAACAAATTTTTTATTAGCAAAAAATATACGTAACTTTAGAATTAACTTACGTAACAAACTTTTATATTCTTTAATTTTTATTATGTATATGAGGGGGTTTGTACCATCGTTAATACCTCCTTCTTTACACTAAATCGTAAGTTTTGTCCCAATTCTTTAAGAATGACCCCTGAATCAGAAAGGAGTTGAAATTACTAAAAATACTTTAGCATAAAGAGCAAGGTATTTATCTCCTCCTAAATACCTCGCTCTTTATGCTAAAGTATTTTTGGAACCCCTCATATGCGTAATAATCTCTGTTCGTTTTAAGTTTCAATGCTACTTCTTCCTTTCATTTGAAAAAAACGTTTTCATGTTTATTTTTCATTGTTTCCTTATAGTAATGCTAGAGAATCCTGCGCCCTTTTCATTGAATTTTTCTTCCCCCATGACAGATTCCTCCAAGGAAAGATCCTCCAAAATAGCCCGCTCTCCTCAGCCCCACCCCCAAACAAAATAAAATCCCCCTGAAAACGTCTGTACACTTCCCAATAACCATTACTATATGTAAACACTGGTCAAAGTTTGTAACTTGCAGCCCCTCCCCCAGGGATTGTGGGGGAGTAAGTCATCTCCAAAGACATAGTTATTATGGTTTTCGACTATGTTGAACAAAATGGCTATCTCAAAATTTTGATTCGTTGACTTTGGGAAAAAAATGCACGTGGGAGGGGGCCTAGATGCCCTCCAATTTTTTTGGTAACTTAAAAAGGGCACTAGAACTTTTCATTTCCGTTAGAATGAGCCCTCTTGTGACATTCTAGGACCACTTGGTCGATACGATGACCCCTGGGAAAAAAAACAAAACACAAACAAATAAACACGCACCCGTGATTTGACTTCTGGCAAAAAATACAAAATTCCACATTTTTGTAGATAGGAGCTTGAAACTTCTACAGTAGGGTTCTCCGATACGCTGAATCTGATGGTGTCATTTTTGCTATGATCCTACCACTTTTAGGGGGTGTTTCCCCCTATTTTCCTAAATAAGGCAAATTTTCTCAGGCTCGTAACTTTTGATGGGTAAGACTAAACTTGATGAAACTTATATATTTAAAATCAGCATTAAAATGCGATTCTTTTGATGTAGCTATTGATATCAATTTTTTAGAGTTTTGGTTACTATTGAGCCGGGTCGCTCCTTACTACAGTTCGATACCACGAACTGTTTGATGACAATCAATGAAAAGTCTGTCCTAAAATGTGTTTTAACCATAATTTTTTAATTCAAGGTTTTGAATTAATTTCGGTCCTTAATCTCTTTTTCATTGGCCAAGTATTTAGAAGTGTAGTCGCTAGTTTTCTCCAAAATTTAAGATCTAAATTTCAAAATATTCAAAGCCTTTTCAATCCAGATTGAGCAAAGGTATGAGGCCTGAAAAATTTTCTTGTCCCTTATTTGAGATGCATATCTGTTTCTCATTAACTAACTTAACTTCTTTCCAAGATCGGAAAAGTTTTTGTCTAGAATTTTACTGATTTCTCTTTTTTAAGCATAAACAACCCCTCCCCGAAAAAAGTCTTTTAATATTTAAAATAAAGCATACGAGCAGCTGAATTGAACTAAGATTTTGAGAAATAAAATCTCAGCGGATTACTCAGTTCTCAACACTCAGTAAATTGTTAAGTAAACACTCAGTAAATTACTCAGTAAATTGTATGCTTGCTATTTGAATGTCTGAGAAACTTTTTCAACAATTTTTAACAACAAACACCATTTTGAAAATTTTGAAACAAATAGTATTGTCTAATTTAGTTTTTACCTCCTTTTGTTTATGTTAAAAAAATAGAGCTCAATAGCATTTCCGAAAAATTCTATTTATGTCTTTGAGATCCTGATTAGGCTTAAACTCTTTTGATTTAGTTAAGTTATCGACTTAATGCCCTCAATTGTTCTTTGGATATTGCTGAGATAACTTATTGGCACACACCGTACACCCTGTGGCTTTCGATTTAGTTTGAAAGCAATATTTAGTTTTAAAGTATAGTGGATAAGTTGCAAAATTGTTGGGTGTTGACAGGCTCAATATCTCTAGAGACATAGTTACTTGACCGTCCAAGTATTCTGAACAAAATGGTTGTTAAAAAATTTGACTGGAAGTGTTTGGGAAATTATTGGCTAAGCAGGAGGGTCGCTTGCATCCAACCTATTTTGACTCTTAACTAGGGCACTAGAAATAAAATTAGCTCCTTTAATGGTTTCGGTAATGTTAATAGCTTTGATAAAGCACTACTGCCTATGATGTTGCTTATATGCCCTTCTGAGCAACTGCATGCATACAGTCTTTTCATTTAATTGAAACTCCCCCAAAGCGTTCCCTAAAAGGTCCACCTTAATACCCATAGTGTCATTAGTTACGGTAACCGTTAAAGAAGTTCTCAAAGTGTACACATTATGTCTTGTGGCTTGGTCAAAATATGCAACAACTTACCCTGAAAGGTCTACTTTAATAACATATGGTGCCCTGGACATATTGCTTTGTCACCCTTTTGACAAACTACATGCTCCTAGTTCGTTTTGATTTAGTTTGGAATCAGCTAAATGTTTCTTAAAAGCTGCAACTTAATTTATTAAGCTTCAAATTAAAGCTTATTACCATCAACCGTTCGTAAAGTATCCTTTATCCATCGTCTTAATAATCTGTGTGGGATAGTGTGTTTGGATTACATTCTATAGAATTTCAATATTACCCAGAATTTTCGCCTGAATACCCCAGATTTAGTAGTAGTAGTGGTAGCACTGGCATTAAGAGCATTAGGAGAAGAAGTAGTAGCAGTAGAATTGATAGTAGTAGCCTTAGCTTTAGTAGCGGTAGTAATAATAGTAACAGTCGCACTAGTAGTAGCCTAAGTAGAAGTAGAGTAGAGGTAGAGTCCCCCTCAATATTCCTTCAAATATTCACCTTTATACGCGTAGCCTTAACTGTACTGGAAGCGTAATAGTATTAGTAGTAGTAGATAGATAGATAGATACTTCATCTAATACACTTAAAAATACAAAAAAAACTCCCAACAGAGAGCAGAGCTTGTTAGATTGGGTGTGTAAATAATAGGACCTACACAAGACAAGACAAGATCTTTTATTGAACAAATTACATATTAAATAATTTTTTTTAACTGGACGACGGGGAGCAGGGCTCGAAGTTTGGCCATAAAATAGAGGTAAGAAAATGCCAAAATAACAAAATCAACTTTGAACAGGATAAGAAATTTTGAGGGGAGACTAAAACGCCTTCAACCCCCCCCCCCCCCGTGGGTTTGCGCTTGTTTACCATCATAGCTTGCATAAGACTGAAAAAGCTGACTCGCAAAGCTAGTTGAATCAAAGCAGAGAAAAATGAACTTCGGACATTCACCGGTGAATGTCAACATTGCCCAGATTTTGGACACTCACTTTAACATATTCATTATGAATTGTAAACAAAAGTAATAAGAAAAGATATAAATAGACTAAAGATACTATCTATGAACTAAATTGAATGTGGAATTTAAAATTAAAATGCAGAATTCGCTAAATGGAATCCCTAGAAACATTATACACATCTTTTTTATACCCTATAATATGTAAAAAAAAGTCATAATAATAATAACAACTCCAATTAAAATTTGGTTCAACCTAGGATGTGCAGACACTAAACATCAAAGTAATACGTGCTCTGGCATTTCTTCAATGCTATATGTGCAATTTAGGGGATTTAATTTTGGGATTTATCACCCATATAATACAGATATGGAAATGCGAAAGGTGTCAGGGGACATTTTCCTAATTGTTTAGGAGAAGCAAAAAACAAATTTAAAAATATACCTCCATATCTCTCTTGAGCTCTAATCATGTCTTTCTGACCATCTCATGGTGAATCCTATGTGACAATCTTCGTAACTGCCGAAAAGTGGTGCATTTTCCGGTCTTCAAAAATTGGTTGAAATTTGGTTGTAACGCTTTTTGAATGGATTTTAAAAGCTAAGAACTTCTCAATAACGAAAAGGGAATACGTAAATTGTGATTAAATCAATGGTTCGGGCGTGCCTGATTTTCATCGAATCTATAGAACTAATTTTTGACTAATATGTCGTATAATGCTTATCGTATTTCCACGGCCAGGTAGTCACAAAAAAGACTTTAGTGCCAAAACTATTTGCTGCATTTTGATGCCTAAGAAGTTTTCTCTGTAAAAGAGCTGCTTCCGAGGATATGCCAATTAACCCTAAAATCCCCTTTTTTCAGTTTTCTGGTTTGAAGGTAAGATTGAATTCCTGTGTCATAACACTTTTGAAATTTTCTAGTCGAGCTTCGTTTCATAGGTTTTTGTTTGATTCACGGAACAATTGTTCTTCTACTGCCATCTATTTATGTATTTAACTCGAATGTATTTAAATAAGGAAATTTATGAAAAATATTGTTCGATCTCGCTTTTTACGAGTAGAATGAAAAAAGACCAACATGGTTAGTTTACGATTTACATTTGAAAGATTGTCTGAAAATTCGATCAACCAGTTCTTGGTAACGAACTGTAGCCTACATAAAGAGCGACCTGGTTCAATAGTAACCAAAACTAAAAAACTGAATTTTAACACCAAAGGCATGTCAAAAGAATTGATTTTTTATACTGATTTTAAATACGTAAGCTTCATTAAGTTTATTTATATCCATCAAAGTTTACAAACTTGAGAAAATTTGCCTTATTTTTGAAAAAATGAAAAACACCCCTTTAAAAAGTCTTTGAATGCTAATGAGAACCACACCATCAGATTCAGCGTATCAGAGAACCCGACTGTAGAGGTTTCAAGCTTCTATCTGCAAAAATGTGAAATTTTGTATTTTTTTTGCCAGAAGAAAGATCACGGATGCGTGTTTATTTCTTCGTTTGTTTTGTTTTTTCCCAGGTGTGATCGTTTCGACCCAATGGCATAAGAATATTGTGAGATGGCCCATTAGAACAAAAATTAGAAGCTCCAGTGCCCTTTTTAAGTGACCAAAAAGATTGGAGGGCAACTAGGCCCCCTTCCCCCATCTATTTTTTCCCAAATCGTCCAATTAAAATTTTGAGATTGCTTTTTTTGTTCATCATAGTTGAAAGGCCTAAAAACTGTTTGTTTGGACATAAGATGATCCCTCCCCCCAGAGCCCCATGAAAAGGTCTTCACGTTATAAAATTTGCCCATTGTTTACGCATAGTATTTGACGTTTTACCGACTGTTTTTTTTTTTTTTTTCACGGAGGAACTCTCCATGGGACGGGAAATTTCCAGGGGGTGAAATTGTTAGAGGAAATTATACAATAAAACCTAAAACAAAAAGAAATTACTCCGTATATGAAAGGGGCTATTCCCTCCTCAACGCCCCGCTCTTTACGTTAAAGTTTGACTCTTTCTCTCAACTTTACTTTTTAAAACAGTAAAAAACTTTAGCGTAGAGAGCGGGGCATTGAGGAGGGAATAGCCACTTTCATATACGGAGTAATTTCTGCTCGTTTTAGGTTTTATTGTCGCTCCTTACTTTCAGTTAAAACATTCGTTTTTTTATTTAATTTCCGAACATTTTCCCAATTAATGCACGTTTTGATTTTGGCTCTCCGCACATGAATAATTAAAACGGAATTTGCATATTAATTTTTTTTTTGGCTAAATGGCTTTCTCATAGTTTTGATCGGACGATTTTGAGAAAAAAAGAAGCTGGGGAGGAGGCCTAGTTACCCTCCAATTTTTTGGTTGCTTCAAAAGGCAACTAGAACTTTTAACTTTTTACGAACGTTTTTATTAGTAAAAATATACGTAACTTACGAATTAAATTGCGTAACGAACTTCTATTTGTATGTTTTTACTACGTATATGAGGGGGTTCGCCCCCTCGTCAATACCTCGCTCTCTACACTAAAGCTTAAATTTTGTCCCAATTTTTTAAGAATGACCCCTGAAACACAAAGGCCGTAGAATAAATAGTTGAAATTACTAAAAATACTTTAGCGTAAAGAAAAAGGTATTAGTAGGAGATGAACTCCGCATATGCGTAATATTTACTATTCGTTTTAAGTTTTAATGCTGCTCCTTACTTTCAGTTGAAAAAAACTATTTCATATATTTTTTTTTAATGCTAGAAAATCCTGGGCCCCTTCATGAAAATTCTCTTCCCCCATGACAAATTCCTCCATGGGAAGCTCCCCCATATAACCCCCTCCTTCAATACCTCCTCCCCCAACCAAAAATACGAAATTCCACATTTTTGTACATAGGAGCTTTAAACTTCTACGGTAGGGTTCTCTGATACGTTGAATACGATGGTGGGATTTTTGTTCAGATTCTGTGACTTTTAAGGGGTGTTTCCCCCTATTTTCCAAAAAAGGTAATTTTTCTCAGGCTCATAACTTTTGATGGGTAAGACTAAATTTTAATAAAACTTAAATGTTTAAAATCAGCATAAAAATCCGATTCTTTTGATGTAACTATTGGTATCAAAATTCCGTTTTTTAGAGTTTCGTTTACTATTGACCCGGGTCACTCCTTAATACAGTTTGTTACCACGAACTGTTTGATTTGAAATGATGCTGAAGATTTAGACTGATAATTTTCAATATCTTTATTACAAAATGTAAAATTTTGGTTGATGGAAACAATCAAATTATTATTTTTTTGTTTTTTTTTCTGTTTACTACACTCTCATTCTGATGGGGCTTTCACAGTACCACGTAAAACCTTTCACTTTGCATAACGTAACACTCTACTTTAAGTGATGCAATTTTACAGAAAATTTATTTTCCGTAAAGTAGGTGATTCTAAACAGACTCCATCTCTGCATAACATTTAATGTTACGAAAGTTAATGTTACTCTATGGAAAAAGTCATTATAGTAGCAGCAAAGAGGACTTTTTGGATGAGTAATTAACAAATTTTAATAAAAAATTAAGAACTTTTCAGAAAACGCCTTTCACGTTTGATCAGAGCTGAAATCTCTAACTTCATTCCGTATTTCTAATTTAAGGATAGTTTTACTGTGATGATTACGATAATTTTGGACAATAAATTGATTGGTTGTATCTGTTTTTCCGTTAAACTAGTTTGAAGCGATTTAAATGTAAAAGGTTATGCTAAACGTAACATAACTTTACCATCTGGTATAGAAAATTATATAAGATTTGTAGAAACCGTTTAATTCTTATCCACTGATCTGACAACAAGAATGAATTGGGATGTAGATGATTTACGATGATTATTCTCCTGTTTTGAAACTCTCGCCTGTTATTGAATCACTTCAAACTGAAAATTGTGCTATGATGTCGATTTAGGAAAATTGGAATTGCGATAAGATCGTAATGGCACCGGTAGAACTTAGTAGGTAAAAGTAATTCTATCTGAAGGAACTCGGTATTTTTCCTGGGCTGTTGATAAAGCTATCGTAATTGCACAGGTTGACACACAGGAGCAGATGGAAAAAAGAAGAATTTTGCCTAAGCTAATGAATCATGGAGCTGAGCTATTCTTTTTTTTTATGTCAGGTTTTATTCAACATATTTTATCAGAAATGAATGTAGAAAGAAAAGCGTTAGCGTAACTCTCAGCTGATATCCAAGTCACTGCAAAACCTTGTTCAAAATTCTGCAACAGAAAGGCCTTTCAGGCTATATAGCACCCAATGACACCTAAGGGTTTCGGTAAAAAATAGTTTGTGGTCTGTTTTAAAGTTAGAGCATGATATATAAAAAAAAATTAAAGTTTGTGTTCGACAGATTAATTGAACTAAATTGAAAATGTAGACGGGTAAAGACACTGAGTAGTAGCTTAAAAGCCTCTGGTCTAAAAAGTGAAACAAGTTCATTTGTGAGACTTTTAGCACAAATTTTTGGTCTAAATGGCATTAAAAGAAAGTTCTGAGATTGACAATAAGCTTAGAGCTGTCAACAAACTGGTTGGTCATTTTTGTAAAAGATCTATGCGAAATTGAAAGTAATTTATGGACAAGAGTGGTATTTCAAGGCGTATTTTAAGGCAATGTTCGTGAGCGGAATAGCATGGGTTGCTTCACTCTCTGTTGCTATTTGCAGAAAATAGATAACTGCAGGGCTTATATTGTGAGCCAGTGAGAATTAACCATACTGGAAAAGCTGAATCCTGTCTGCTACAGGAAACCAGCTGTGATTATGTTTTTTTGCACCAAGCCCAAATTATTACCCCCAGGCCTTTATAAAAACCCATAAATTTTAACTTTTTTCCTTTTTCTGTAAAAAAATACTATCATGAAATGAAAAGTGTTTTTTAAAATATGGCAGATTTTAACCCGATTTGAGTTGGATGGGTCCAGAAAAGACCCAAAACCCAAAATAGAGCAAGTGTCATAGCGACTAAACAACCAGTAAAATCCAAATCGGGAATAAATCTTCATTTCAAAGTTCATCCACTGTTTGGCTTATCGGCTCCAATTGGCGTTTGAACCTTGCCAAATATAGTGCTATCACTGAAAAAGTATTAGCGCACCAAGAGGCCTGCGGGCAACATTGCTAATAATGATCCTTATTGACTCCAGTCTGTTCAAAAGGTCACTACTTACTCCCTACCATCAAACTTCTGTTTGCTTCAAGTCTTTTTCATGACCTATTCCCATTCCACTAAAAGAAGTTCTGCGTTTCATTCGTCCCAAGCTGGACTACCGAAAAGCACGATTTTCAGTAACCTAAGAAGTGAAGTACAATAAAGGCAATGAATGAAAAGACGAACGATCCTGATGAAATAAAATTGCCAGACTTATTAAATAACCTTTCACGTGTAAAACGTGACCTAGCTGTCTTTGCCTATTTTTATTATACTCGTAAAAAGTGGGATTGAATAATATTTTTCACATATTTCTTTGTTTAGACATTTTCTTGTTAGATACATAAATAGATTGCATAGATGGCAGTGGAAAATAATTATTCTGTGAATCAAAACGAAAACAGATGAAACGTGGCTTGGCTAGAACAATTCAAAGGTGTTATATTATAAGATGTAAAATTCATTTAAAACTAGAAAACTGAAAAAGAGCTTTTTTAAGGTAATTGGAAGTCCTTTGGAAGCTGCTGTTTTACAAAGAAGGTTTCTGACACATCGAAAGGCAGCTAAAATACTTTTGGTACCAAAGTATCTGTTTTTCGACAACTCGACCGTGAAAATACGAAAATATGACATATTAGTAAAAAATCAGTTATATATCGACTCTACTAAAATACGGTGCGACCGATCTATCGGTTTAATCAAAATGCACGTATTACCTTTCGTTATCAAGAAGTTATTACGGTTACGGTAACCGTAAAACAGTTCTAAAAGTATACAAATAGTGTCTTCTAGCTAGTTCAAATCTGCAACAAATTACCCTAAAAGGTCTAATTTAATAACATATGCCGCTCCAAAGATTTTGCTTTTTCACCCTTTTGACAAACTACATGTTCTTAATTCGTTTTAATTTTGTTTAACATCCGCTGAATTTTCCATGAAAACTTCAACTTAATTTATTAAGCTTCAAATTAAAGCTTATTGCCATCAATTATTCATGAAGCTTTCTTAATACATCTTCTTAACAACCTGTGTTGGCATACTGTGTTTAGATTTCATTCCATACAATTTCAACATTTCCCAAAATTTTCACCTTAATGCTTTTAGATTTAGTAGTAGTAGTAGCACCGGCATTAAGGGTATTAGCAGAAGTAGTAGTAGCAGTAGAATTAATAGTAGTAGCCTTAGCTTTAGTAGCGATATTAATAATAGTAGCAGTAGCAGTAGTCTAAGTAGAAGCAGTAGCATTAGAATGCAAACATTGTCTTTCAGTTAGTTCAACCTCCCCCACAATTGTAATAAGTATAACTAATTAAGCTGATTAACTTAATTAACAACTGACTGTTGATTCTGTTAGAGATATGGAAACTGCATATGACTGTTTGGGGAAATTAATCGAAACTTTTAACCTAGGTTCGTTGAACAAAGTTCGACCAAAAAACTAAAAACATAAGTGGTAACATTTGATAGCTCCATGAGCATTAGGGAGTATGCAGATAAAATTTGTAGAGCAGTATGTTTGCAGCTAGAAAAAACTGGGGCAGATGGAACAATCAAAAAGTGCAATTACACGCATTTACGCAGGGATTGAAAAAAAATTGATTAGACTTTCACTTTCTCGAAAACCATATTCACTAGAAGAAGCCATTATGCTAGTAGAAAAGAAATACAAATATATAAAACAACGAAAAAAGTTGAATAAATGTCGATCCATATAACAGAAGGAGACATAACAGGTATCGGGGCAGAAAGCGAGTAAGATTTTTGAAGGAAACTCAACAGGACAGGTCTAGAAGCTTTTCTCGGCCCAGATGGGAGGAGACAAATGGCGATGGAAAGCGATACCATAAGGAAGAGCAAAGAGGATGCCAAAGGACAAATCTGAAAAGACAGGGGATCACCTGCTATTACTGCAAAAAGCCTAATCATAATGCTTCTAAATGTCGCATCAGGATTCGTGATGGAGATAGAGGCTACAGAGGATACTGATCCCAAAGGCAGGACAATCAGCAAAGTTGTAGACCAAGAGGAGAATAATCCAAAGAATCTCCTCGAGGAAGAGGCAAAGGACAATTTTTCGAACCATTTAGCCAAACAACACATACACACCTGGAAGAGGTGGAGGACATTTTGTTAGAGAATTCATCCTTAGAAACCAAGGAATGGATCAGGCAAATGCAGCAGAGTAGTCATGGAATGATCCTACATCCAAATCATCTTGGCCAAGCTACATATCAGGAAACGATCATGGGGTGAAGTTAAACGAAGAGCCCAGCCTCTGAGGGTCGAAAAGGCTGCGAGTCACATTCGACCCTTATACAGTCTTCAGTGTTGTGATTTCAATAATTCTACAAAGTTACCCCTAGTTCGTTGTTTTAGTATAGACTGTCTTTAAAATGTACCTTGTCTAATTGCTTAGGCAGTAGAATCAGGAGTATTTTCCCCTATAATACTGCTGGTGTATACGGTAACGGTCTTAAAATATAAGCTGCTAGTTTTTGGACAGTTGTTGATACCCCATTTACCAAAAAAACCTATTTTTATTTGATAGAACTCAAAGGCGTGACGAAAGCCCCTTTTTCTTGTCTACTGGATGTATTTTTATTTGCCAGTAATCCCTTCTTAAATCTAGAATTGATATTAATTATGCAGTCCTTACCGATCCTAAAATTTTGTCCATAGGGTATGCACCTATAGTCGACATAAAAGGATATTAACCCGTTCTTTTTGGGAGCCAACGCCACTCGTACTGCATACTCCGAATAAAATGGTTCTACAACTTCCAACTCTAGCACTCGATTTTCTCTATTTGCATTTACTCACTTTTTGCTGGAATTCAGTGCAAATAGCGTCTTATGGGTTTTATTCGTATTTTGCAGGTAATCTATTTTCTATTACATTTTTTTTCAATTTTATTCGTTAAAACACTTGAATATTTTGTGACCAATTTGGTTAATTTAACAATTTGTTCCTTAACTAGGAGCATTTCTTTTGAGATTTAATTGGCTGCATATTTATGTGTTTCAGTAGGGTTCTTGATAACTAATGGGGAAGGTATTTGTCTCGTCTTCTTATGATGTGGTAATTATTAGGCACCGCCTCTGTTTTTTTTTTGTCGTTGTGCAAGTATTTTCCTTAACGAATTTCCCGAAAAAATTCCCATGGTAAACTTTTTCGTCTTTCCTCGCTCCGTCCAAGTCTACCATATAGGTGATATCACTAAATCTCTTGTTTATTTTATATGGTCCTTTGCATCAAAAGTTTATTACTGCCCTCTAGTAGTAGTATTAGGACCATTCCCCTATACAAATTCTCGCATTCGGGCCGATTTGTCATACCCCATTTTGTTTTTCCCAGTATTAAGTTGGGACCTGCTTAGCAAGTCCATGATATTTATTTACCGTAACCGTACCAAGTGCGTTATCACTCTTTGTCTTTTCCATCATTTTGATTTTTTCTGAATATCTAGCATCCCCCTAGGATTTATCTCGTGCAGTAATTCAAATTTTAAAAATCTTTGGTTGGATCTAGGGTTTCTCTATAGGCAAAAGGGACAAAAGGAGGTATTTCGTCCCACTGATTTACATCATCTATTACAAAACGTCCCCACATACTAATTAGTGTTCTATTAAATCTGTAAGTCAATCCATTTGTCAAAGGATAGAATGGAGTTGGTCATATATGCTTAATTCTAGAATTTCATATATTTCATAAATTAAGGTAAGAAAGGTGAAGGATACGGCATTAGACTTTACAATCCCTACCGGCGGTGCTGATCTCCCTTTCTTGGCCCTTCAGCCAGGAAGTGCAATGGGGGGTTGGGGGCCAGCCATCCTGTTCTTTCGCACACCCTTCCTGTTTACCTTCCCCAGATTTCTTCTGGTACCCATTTAGACTTGGGTCGTCTCTGGCTAAGCTTACAGAGTCACGCCAGTGACCCCCGTTCCAAACTGAAGAACTGGGTACACCAGGATTCGAACCGGCGTCCTCTCAAACAAAGGATCCCGAATCCAGCGCACCAATCCACTCGGCCAGGACGGCCGAATAAATAAAGGTTGATATAAAATAGATCCCATTGTCCGTCAAAATTTCTATCAGAATTCTACGACTTGAGAAATATTTTTCTAATTCTTCCACGATTTATAGTGATTTTACTGTTCACATTGGAACAGCTTCAGAGTATCTTGTTGCCATATCACAAATAACTAATATGAATCCATTTTCTTTACTGGATTTTGGGAGTGGACCTACAACATCCATTGTAATCCTTTAAAAGATTTGCCAAAAACGGACGTGTTTTTTCATTGCCACTTCTTGATTTGGCTTTTTAAGCAAAATTATTGACAATCTGTGAACCTTTCACAAAAGTCATGGATGTTATTTTTTGATATCTTCAACCTGAATCGCTACATTATTTTGTACATCGTTCTTGAGAGCCCCAAGCGTCCTCTTACCGGGCTCAAGTGCACTAGTTTTATTATTGTTTTTATAATTTATTGGGTACTAAAAGCTGTAATTTATTTGGATCGAGCTTAATTTGTAATGTTTTGTAAAGTAATTTCCCTTTAATACAACAGTGATAGTGGTTAGAGAGTTTCAAATCTTCATCAAAGAATGTCATCGAATATATATAATGGATGTACTCTCGTATGTCAACGACATTTGTTTTGGATCCAAAAATCCTTTTATTCCGACGACACACATACCCCTTTTGCAATTAGACCCATGCCAACCCGTCAAGAGTTTTTCTGCAAGACATTTTTCAAGAAATTTTTCAAGACGTTTCAAGATGATTTCCAGGATTTTTAATTTCAGGACATTTTTCAAGACGTTTCAAGATGTTTTTAAAGATATTTTTCTCTCGAGAAATTTTTCTTCAAGACATTTTTCCAGAGGGTTTTCAAGATGTTTATTATAGACGTTCCAAGACATTTTTCAAGATTTATTTCTGCAAGACATTTTTCAGGACATTTTCAAGATGTTTTTCAAGAATTTTTAGAGATGTTTTAAGACATTTTCAAGATTTTTTCGTTAAAGCCTTTTTTCTCAAGAAGTCTCTTCTTGAAGAAATTTTTTTTTTCTTCAATAAATTTCAAGACGTTTTTCAAGACATTTTTTTCGAGGTATTTTTCAAGACATTTTTCAAGACGTTTTCCCAAGATACTTTCCTTCAAGGTGTTATTCATGACACCAGGCCTTAGTGGGGAACCTCTGCATGTAAAAAAAGGATCTTAGTACGCCCTCGAAAATACGAAAGGCCTCCGAGAAAACAGGTTTTTTCAACGACATTATCATCCGGGTTTACGCAGGACCAAATTTATCCTCCAAGTGCCTTGGGGCTAAATCATGTACCTAGGGCCCTGAGTCTGGGTATCTGGGTCACTGGTTCACTAAGTCTGGGTCAGTGGATCACTGAGTGTTGTTCTGGGTAACTGCATCACTGGGTACAAAACAAAACTTCATTCTACAAAAATATAAAATACTTCTTACCACAAAAAGTTCTAACATAATCCAAACTAGCTCTCACAAAACAAAAGTTCATCCTGCAAAACTCGCAATAGTTCTTACAAAAAACAAAAAGCTCGAACTAAAAACAGAATAGTTCTAACAAAACAAAAAATGATTTTTGCAAAATACAAAATGCTTCCTACAAAATCCAAAATGATTAGAAAAAAACAAATATACATACTAAAAATACGAAATATTTCTTACAGAATAATATATAGTTGTTGCAAAATACAAAATACTTGTTACAAAGTATTATAAGAAATAAAAATTGTCCTACAAAACACAAAGCACCTCTTACAAAATACAAATACGTCTTACAAAGCAGGAAAAAATCCATCTTCACCCAAAATGCTTCTTACAGAACAAAAATAATTCTTAAAAAATACAAAAACACTGTATAGAAAATCCAAAATAGTTCTCATAAAACAAAAATCCATCCTAATAAATCCCCAATAGTTCTTATACAATAAAAATTAGTTTTTGTAAAAGACAAAACACTTGTTACAAAAAAATTCTAACAATATCCAAAATAGTGTTTACAGAATATACAATGCTCCATACAAAATAAGAAATTTTTCTTACGAATTACAAAATACTTTGCACAATTACAACATAGTTATATATATATAAAAGAAAGATAGAGGTTGTAACATCCAAAATAGCTTCTTGCAGAATACAAAAAGTTCAAGCAAAATCAATAATAACTTTTAAAAAACAAAAATAATTATTACGAAATACAAAAGTTCTAACAGAATCCAAATAAATACTTACAAAACAAAAATTATTCTTACAAATTACAAAAATACTTTACACAAATCCAAAATAATTCTAACAAAATAAAAACAGCTACTTAACATACAGAATACTTGTTACAAAGCATAAAAATTCTAACAACATTCAAAATAGTTCTTACAGAACACAAAAAATTCCCTGCACGAGCAATTTAAAACTGCGCTATTTGACAAGTCTTGCTTTATAAATGACAGCCACAATTTGCAATCACAATTAAACTTCTGGCCGCACAAATTGTATGAGGCTACCCAGCTCTGAAACAATTGCTAAAGGTGTATTTGCCTGTAAAATTAGAAACAGGCCCAAAGCCCCAGTGTCAGAACTTCCTTGTCAGAACTTCACATAGCATTAAAGTAATAATATAGGCTATTTTACATGTGAAAAATGTTATTATTCTCATAGTTATTCGTGCCGTTTCAAGTGAAACGTGGCCAGATAAGTATTTGTTGTTATCTTTTAGGGGTTAAACCTTTGGCACAAAGTTGAATTCCGGTGATCTCGCGAAAGTTCTAGAATTTATGGTTCTTATCCAGAAGCATTAGTTTCTATCAAACAAAAGAAATTAATTGTATAAGATTAATAAGAAATAGGGAGATACTTTGCAAGAAATAAACTTGGCTTAGAGACTGGGCAGGTACAAGGAGGGGTAAAGCTAGGGTTTTGAGTTTCGAGAGAGATATAAAGAATAAGCCAGAATAATGTCTAAATGCCTTTAAATGGCTCACAGAACTAGTACTACAATTTTTAGCCCTTTTTTAAAACCCAACGTAGCTTTCCTTTCCTCTTGCAAGAATAAAAATCAACCATGGAGGATAATCAGCCAGGCTCGAAGTCAAACGGACTCCAAAGGATGGATTTCAAATTGTTTCTATCGAAGGAGAAAAAGCATATCTGAATTATCTTTACTCTGTGCCTATCAAATTGTGCCCTAGGATGATAAACCATCATCAACAGAGGGGAAATAATCATCTTTATACAGCCCTGAAGAAATGAGGTCACCTGTACTCTCACATAGACTGCTTGTCTTGCCTTTACTCTAATAGGCCCTGAATCTCAGATCTTTCATCGTAACTTGACCAAGTTTTTACTCGTACTGATCAATTTTCCTTTTTGTCTGAACCACCATTAACTGGCTCTAGTTTTGTCATCAGGCTTTACAACGGTATTGGTTTAAGCAGTGAGTCATATGCTTTTATAAAGTCATTTCTGTAGCCAAAGTATAGGAATGGGAATTTTAGCTTTAAATGGTTTGTGCTGACGTGCCAAACAAATTTCAAAAGTGTTTTAAAGTAAAAATTTGGCTAAAATATATTGTAAGGATTTCATTGATATTTCTAAAAATGAGCTTACTCTTTAACCTAGTCATGGCGCTGGTCTTGAAGATCATTTCTTAGATTTAAATATTAATATTTCTGATAATAATAAATTAAGTTTTAAAATGTATAATAAAACGGATGATTTCGATTTTGAAGTGATTAATTTCCCATTCCCTGAAAGTAATATACACTCAAATATCACATATTCGGCGTTTTTCTCACAGTTACTTCGATATGCAAGGATTTGTAGTAATTATATTGATTTTAAAAATAGATGTAAAATCTTAAGCCAAAAATTGGTATTAAGAGGTTTTTCTGCAAATAAATTAACTTGGCAATTTAAAAGAATTAGTTTTCGTTATAACGAACTTTTAAATAAATTACATAAAAAAAACAAGTTTTTTTAACTGAAAGTAAGTAGCGACATTAAAACTTAAAACGAACAGAAATTACTCCGTTTATGAAATGGGTTGTCCCCTCCACAATCCCTCGCTCTTTACGCTAAAGCTTTTAATTGTTTTAAAAAGCAGAATTGTGGCAATGAGTCAAACCTTAGCGTAAAGAGGGAGGGATTGCGGAGGGGACAACCCATTTCATATACGGAGTAATTTCTGTTCGTTTTAAGTTTCAATGTCGCTCCTTACTTTCAATTAAAAAAACTAGTTTTTTTTGTGTAGATTCTGTACGTTTTTGAATTAATGCATGTTTGATTTTGGCTCTCCACACATAAATTATTAAAATGAAATTTGCATATTAAATCATTTTTTGGCTAAATGGCTTTCTCTTAGTTTCGATCAGACGATTTTGAGAAATAAGGGATGGGGAAGGAGGCCTAGTTGCCATGCAATTTTTCGGTTACATAAAAAGGCAACTATAAATTTTAATTTTTAACGAATTTTTTTATTAGTAAAAAATATACGTAACTTAAGAATTAACTTACGTAACAAACTTTTATATTCTTTAATTTTTATTATGTATATGAGGGGTTTTGTACCCTCGTTAATACCTCGTCCTTTACACTAAATCGTAAGTTTTGTCCCAATTCTTTAAGAATAACCCCTGAATCAGAAAGGCCGTAGAATAAATAGTTGAAATTACTAAAAATACTATAGCATAAAGAGCGAGGTATTTATCCCCTCCTAAATACCTCGCTCTTTATGCTAAAGTTTTTTAGAACCCCTCATATGCGTAATAGTCTTTGTTCGCTTAAAGTTTCAATGCTACTCTTTACTTTCAATTGAAAAAACTTTTCCATGTTTATTTTTTCATTGTTTTTATAGTAATTTTAGAAAATCCTGCGCCCTTTTCATTGAATCTCTGTTCCCCCATGACATATTTCTCCAAGGAAAGATCCTCCCACATAGCCCCTCCCCTCAACCCCACCCCCAAAACCAAAAAAATCCCCTGAAAACGACTATACACTTCCCAATAACCATTATTATGTAAACACTGGTCGAAGTTTATAACTTAAAGCCCCTCCCCCAGGGACTGTGGGGGAGTACGTCATTCTCAAAGACATAGTTATTATGGTTTTTGACTATGCGGAACAAAATGGCTATCTCAAAATTTTGATATGTTGATTTTGGAGAAAAAATGAGCGTGGGAGGGGGCCTAGGTGCCCTGCAATTTTTTTGGTCACTTAAAAAGGGCACTAGAACTTTTCATTTCCGTTAGAATGAGTCCTCTTGCGACATTCTAGGACCACTTGGTCGATACGATGACCCCTGGGGAAAAAAAAAAAACAAAAAAAAACAAACAAATAAACACGCACCCATGATTTGTCTTCTGGCAAAAATACGAAATTCCACATTTTTGTAGATAGGAACTTGAAAATTTTGCTACAGTATTCTCTGATACGCCAAATAAGATAGTGTGATTTTCGTTAAGATTCTGTGACCTTTAGGGGGCGTTTTCCCTATTTTCTAAAATAAGGCAAATTTTTTCAGGCTCCTAACTTTTGATGACAAAGATTAAATTTGATGAAACTTATATATTTAAAATCAAAATGAAAATCTAATTCTTTTGATGTATATTTTAGCATGCAAATTCCGTTTTTTAGAGTTTCGTTTACTATTGAGCCGGGTCGCTCCTTACTACAGTTCGTTACCACGAACTGTTTGATATGTATTTGTTCCTGCCGTCTTAGGTTAAAGGGATGGTCAAGTCAATTATTTGTGATACCTGATATCACTTCAAAAGCCAGAATCAGATTTTTCTTTCCTCTTCAATGTAAATTTAAGAGATCAAAATCACGCTATATGGCTCTGTTAAGTAACGACAAACCGTTTTGGTTCTTCCCTATGAAGGGAATTGTTGGATATATGAATTTCCTCCAGGCTAAGCTCCTGAGAAATCTGGTGCCTCATATCACAATACACATTCTTGAGTTACATTTCCATGCTAAACGATATTCAATAGCATTAATTTTGTGTAATTTTGCTGTTCTTTTGTGTAAATACAGATACGCTAAATTTTTCTCTCATACAAAATTTAATAAACCTTTTTCGGCTACATTTCTTTGTTTCTAAACATTTTAAATCAATATTCTAGTATTTCGGAAAGTTGCTGCTTCGGTTTTCATATGCTTTTGTATTATTTACCCCTCGTTGGGATATCTCATGGGGATACAATTTAGTGAATCAGAACTATCATGGACAATTTGCTCTTTTTGAAGCATATATCAATACCGCATTATATCGCATATGCCACATATACCGCAATACTGCATACTACAGAGATGCTAAATTCTTCTCTCATACAAAATTTAATAAACTTTTCTCGGCTACATTTCTTTGTTTCTAAACATTTTAAATCAATATTCATGTATTTCGGAAAGTTGCTGCTTTTGTTTTCATATACTTTTGTTTTATTTCTATTTCATTGCTCTTAATTTGACGTTTTTTTCTAACGTGACCAGATTCGTCCTGCGCTCTTTTCATTGATTTTTTTCCCCCATGGCATATTTCTCCAAGGAAAGATCCTCCTACATAGCCCCCTCCCTCAACCCTACCCCCAAAACCAAAAAAATCCTCCTGAAAACGTCTGTACACTTCCCAATAACCATTATTATATGTAAACACTGGTTGAAGTTTGTAACTTGCAACCCCTCCCCCAGGGACTGTGGGGGAGTAAGTCATCCCCAAAAACATAGTTATTATGATTTTCGACTATGCTAAACAAAATGGCTATATCAAAATTTTGATCCGTTGACTTAGGGAAAAAAATGAGCGTGGGAGGGGGCCTAGATGCCCTCCAATTTTTTTGGTCACTTAAAAAGGGCACTAGAACTTTTCATTTTTATTAGAATGAGCCCTCTTGCGACATTCTAGGACCACTTGGTCGATACGATGACCCCTGGGAAAAAAAAAAAACAAACAAATAAATAAACACGCACCCGTGATTTGTCTTCTGGCAAAAAATGCAAAATTCCACATTTTTGTAGATGGGTGCTTGAAACTTCTTCAGTAGGGTTCTCTGATACGCTGAATCTGATGGTGTGATTTTCGATCCTAAGATCCTACGACTTTTAGGGGGTGTTTCCCCCTATTTTCCTAAATAAGGCAAATTTTCTCAGGCTCGTAACTTTTGATGGGTAAGACTAAACTTGATGAAACTTATATATTTAAAATCAGCATTAAAATGCGATTCTTTTGATGTAGCTATTGATATCAAAATTCAATTTTTTAGAGTTGTGGTTACTATTGAGCCAGATCGCTCCTTACTACAGTTCGTTACCACGAACTGTTTGATAGCTTATAAGTGAATAGGTATGCTAGATTGGATTTTATTTTTTACTATTCCCGCAGCTATTAAATGGAATATTCTCATGTAAGGTAATTTGTTTTACTTGTTTTTTTTTTCAACTGAAAGTAAGGAGCAAAATTAAAAGTTGAGACGAACAGAGACTATAATGTATATGAGGGGGTTCGCCCCCTCGTCAATACCAAGGCATTTACGCTAAAGTTCTTCAGTACTTTCAAAAGAGGTATTTATACTAATTAAACGGCATTTATGATTCAGGGGGAGATTCTTAAATATTGGAATAAAATTCGAGCTTTAGCGCAAAGAGCGAGACATTGACGAGTGAGCGAACCCCCTGATATATGTAATAATTTCTATTTGTTTCAAGTTTTATTGTTGCTCCTTACTTTCAACTGAAAAAACTTATATTTTTTTAAATTTAATATCTTATAAGTGAAAAAGTATGCTAGACTGGATTTTATTTTTTACTATTCCCACAGCTATTAAATTAGAAATTCTCATATAATGTAATTTGTTTTTATTTGTTGACGGATTGACGTCTGTTTCCAGAGAAGAAAAGAACGTCCCTTTGATAAAGCTGTGGGAGAAAAAAATGATTCATTTGTCTCTTTGAAAATAGTTTTAAAGTAGAAATAAAAATTTTGGAAATATAGTGCATTAAACAGTTCCTGCTCAAAGTGTAATTAAAAAGCAGCCCATGTCAATGGTGATGGAAACCATACAAAATATAATTGTGGTAAGAAAATTGACTTACAATTATCTGCTTTTTATGGTAATTAAATAAAAAAAACTAAATTTTTTAACTGAAAATAAGGAGCGACTTTAAAACTTAAAACGAACAGATATTACTCCGTGTATGAAAGGAGCTGTTCCCTCCTCAACGCCCCGCTCTTTATAATAAAGTTTGATTCTTTCTCTCAATTCTACTTTATAAAACAGTAACAACTTCAGCATAAAGAGCGGGGCGTTGAGGAGGAAACAGCCCCTTCATACACGGAACAATATCTGGTCGTTTAAAGTTCCATTGTCGCTCATTACTTTCAGTTAAAAACACTTGTTTTTTTATTTAATTTCTGAACGTTTTGGAATTAATGCATGTTTGATTTTGGCTTTTCCCATATGCATAATTAAAACGAAATTTGCGTGTTAATTTTTTTTTGCCAAATGGCTTTCTCTTAGTTTTGATCGATCGATTTTGAGAAAAAGGGGTGGGGGAGGAGGCCTAGTTGCCCTCCAATTTTTGCTTACTTACAAAGGCAACTAAAACTTTTAATCTTTATTGAATTGTTTTTATTAGTAAAAAATATACGTAACTTATGAATTAACTTAAGTAACGGACTTCTATGTTCATGTATTTTTATTATGTATATGAGGGGGTTCGCCCCCTCGTCAATACCTCGTTCTTTACACTAAACCTTCAATTTTGCCCAATCCTTTAAGAATGAACCCTGAATCACAGAGGCCGTAGAATAACTAGTTGAAATTACTAAAAATACTTTAGCGTAAAGAGCGATGTATTTAGAAGGAGACGAACCCTTCGCATGCGCTATAATCTCTGTCCGTTTTAAGTTTTAATACAACTCGTTAATTTCAGCTGAAAAACTTTTTCATATTTTTTCATTGTTTTTGTTTTAGAGAATCCTGCACCTTCTTCATGGAATTTCTCACCCTCCATGACAAATTTCTCTAAGGGAAGATCCTCTCACGCAGCTGAGAGAAATGTAAGAAACATTTTCTTACATTTTTCGCTGTCCTAAGGAAACTAGCCAATTTTTCTTTGCTTATATTCATTTGTTTATTTCGTTTTAAGACAAGTGATTGGAGAACTGTCGCCTCCACTTTTTCTAAGTAAAAAAATGGAAGCATTCGAGTTTCTGTTAATTTTAGATATTCATTTTCTTCTTTTTCTAATGCTGCACAAAATATTTTCATGTAAAAATCTTTATAATTATCATAAAAAGCGAATAGTTTTACGTCAATTTTGTTACCAAAATTCCTTTTTGTATGGTTTCCATCACTATTGACACGGGATGCTTTTTACTTACAGTTTTGTGAGCAGGAGCTGTTTAATAAGCTATATTCCAAGATTTTAAAAAACTTTCATTTTAAAACTATTTTCAAAGATAGAAATAAACTATTTTTAAAAGTTTTTAAAAAATTGATGTTAACTCGAAAAACTATGAGAGAACCCAAAACGAGTTTCCGTCATTAGAGATTTCTAAGAATACAAAAGTTTTATCCCATAGTTTCATCAAAGAGATGTTCTTTTCTTCTCTGGAAACAGACGTCAATTCATCAATAAATAAAAAACAAATTACATTATATAAGAATACTCCATTTAATAGCTGTGGGAATTGTGAAAAATAAAATCCAGTCTAGCATACTTTATCATTTATAAAGTATTAAAAAAACAGTTTCTTTCAGCTGAAGTTAAGGAGCCACATTAAAACTTGAAAAGAACAGAAATTGCTACATATATCAGAGGGTTTGCCCACTCGTCAATACCTTGCTCTTTAAGCTAAAGTTAGAATTTCGTTTCAACATTTAAGAATGACCCCTGAATCACAAAGGTCGTTTAAACAGCTCTTTTGAAAGTATTAAAAGAAACTTCGGCGTAATGAACTAGGTTTTGACCCTCCTCACATACGTTATAATTTCTGTTCGTTTCAAGTTTCAATTTTGTTCCTTACTGTCAGTTGGAAAAATTTGTTTTTTCATTTAATTTCTGATTGTTTTTTAAATAAGGCATGGAAATCCCGCACCCCCTATTATGGAGAAATTACCTTCCAAAATGAAAAATTCCTTCATGTGGATATCCTCCACATGAATCCCCCTATCCCCCTCATCTTGTCTTGACCTCATCTTAGGTTATATACAACAACCCTTGGAAAAATAAAAATTCTTCTTTAAAGTTTTGCCCTTTTTAAATCATTTTTGTGGCCTGATAAGTCAATATGCCAGTTTAAGAAAACAAAACAAAAACAATTTAACCGATTTTGAGACTGGGCCACGGCACTCGGCACACGGCAGGCTTAAGTATATTACTTCTCGTTGTAGGAAGCAACCTCCAAATGAATCACCGTTGATTGCTGCTCTTTCCTAGGGAAAATGGAGGGCTCCACAGGGTATACATATAACGTTGAAGGGTCCCAATGACTTGTCACTTTCATTTTTGAATCGTCTCAGTTTTCGCTGTCGATTCTCGCTGTATCTTCTAACCGCATATATCTTTGTTCTCTATGTGGCATATCTTTTAGCTGCATATTGTTTTGTCCTTCACTTTCATTTTTAGTGTGTTCTGTTCTTCATTGTCGTATGTCTTATAACCACATATTTCTATACTCTTCACTTTTATTTTTGACTCGTTTTAATTCTGGCTAATGCTTATCTTCCAAACGGATATTCCTCAGTTGTTCAATTTTGTTTTTGATTGTTTGTAATTGTCGTGGAAGCTAGGAACCTCTACCTTAGCTGCTCGGATTGTTCTATTCACTAGTGATGGTCTAGGTTGTTTGTTCCTCCTCTAGGCATTATGAAATATATTAAAACACATTTTGTAAATAGACTCATTATGCTTGGTATTTTATGCTTAACTTCGTTCTTTTTATAATGTTGCATACATCATAGACATGAAAGCAATACACTCACTCCCGGGGGAGGTGAATGATGCAATTTATCATCATAAAATGTACTCATAGATATGACGTCTCGAGATCACTCATGATCTATGTAGATCGATTATGTAGAAGAAAAATCCCCAGATATTTGTTCCTCGTTGCCACTTGTCTTTTAATCACATAATTCTTTGTTCTTCACTGTCGTGACTCGTTTTAATTCTCACTGTGGCTTATATTCTAACCAAATATCTTTTTTATTCATTTTCATTTATCATTGCTTCAGACGTTTTCATTACCCTTACATTAGCTTATTGGATGGCTTTTGTCCCATTTGATGGTCTAAGGCTAGTCATTTGTCTTTTAGGAATTACTAAAATGCTGAAATCACCTTTTGTACATAAACTCTTTACACTTGGTATTTTATATTTAGCTATGATAATTTGTAGTGTTGCGTGCATCAGTAATACTAAAAAGACACCGTCAGTCATGGAGTAGGGGGGGGGGAGTTATGGAATTTACTCTCTTGAAGGGTGCTCATAAGTATGTCGTCAATCACTTGACTTTTTTTTTCAAAATTAAGGTTCTTAACAAATCTTATCAAACTCATGATATAAAAGATTTTTTTGAAGCCAGAAAAATCTCAGGATGTAAATTTTTCAAAAAAAGGAAAATATGGAGTTTAAATATGGATTTTTCAAAAAACGGGAAAATATGGAGTCGTTTTCCAAAAAACATCCTTTTCACTGTCCTTGCTTCTATATAAACTTTTCAAAGGGCTTTTACTGCATTTTAAAGTAATATTAGATTATTTAGGATTTCCAAGTCTCTAATATTTCTCGGTATGACTAAGAAACAGGAGAAAGAAAAAATCAAAAAGTATATGAAAGAGACGCGAAACCTTAGACTATGAAAATTATTTTAGAGTGCTGAAAAATCAAAAAATCTTCCTCTTGAGTTCTTAAAATGGGGAAAGTTCTAGAGTCCTTTTTTCCACAGTAAATTTTGAAGCAGCACAATTAGAACCTTAGAGAATAACTTTAAGCTAGTAATTTTTTAACAAATGAAAATGAAAAGACATGCCTAGAGGCTATATCTCAACTATTAGTGTGTTTCATGGATAGACGGAAAGAGAATTAAAAAACCGAAAATCAATGAACAAAAATGATTTTGATCTGTTTTAAACGAGTAAATCTTTTAATCATCTTTATTACTGCAATATTATCATGCATAATTATTTTGTTATATATTATGGTTTTAACGCAGAAATATAGGACACTAAACTCTCTTAGTCTGTTTTGTACAATACTGTAGGTCAGTTTAAATGTATTTTAAATTTCAATATTGACATCTGAGTTTTGTATTCTCTATGGCCGAGTCTCCTTTATTTTGTATAAAATATGTATCTTTAAGCTGTTATATTTTAGTTCTCTGAGTGACAGGCTTCATGGCCCTTCAGAGAGCTATTAGAGGTTGTGATTTATTTTTCTTTTTAAAAAAATTCTTTCTGAAAACCTAAAATCTAAATTCTTTTATTGAAACTTACAATGGATGCTAAACTTTAAAATAATTCGATAAGGTGATAAATTTTGCGATAGGGAGTATGAAAAAGAAGCGAAAACCCAACAGATTCGAATGGTGCCTCAGTAAAACATAATATAATTTCTCGCCCAAAATAACATTTTACTAATGCCGAGATTCAGCTTGCGCTAATTTAGATTAACCAAAATTTTTCGCAGAATTTTTCAGCCAATTAACAAATTCTATGAAAATCTTATTGACACTAGCTAAATACCTGTATGAGTAAAAGCTTATTGTGAGTGGGCCTTTACAAAGCAAGTCACGATAGGCAAGCCAAATGGAAAGAAAAGCAAACACAAGGCGTTCTTGAAATAAAAGTTGAGTTTATTCAAAGCAAAGATTTTAACAGGGGATGTGCACATTAGCCTATCTGATTTTTAGTTTGTAAATATTCATTAATAGTTATGTATGCTGCTATCAGTATTAATCTTCTAAATATCAGTAATATTCAAATATTATAACTATAGTTTGCTTGTTTATTTTCAACCTGTGAAATAGTCGAGAAAGATCATAAATGTACAAAATACTTTGAAAAAATCTGCAAAATACAAATAGAAAAGACTCAGACTTAAAGATATTTAAACATGTATTTTAAGTACTTGGCCTAAAAAGTGGTTTGTGTTTAAATGCTCAAATATGTATTTCAGATACTCAAATACAAGGCTTTTGGAGTCCAAAAATAGGAGATTAAACGTAAGATAGCTTAAGCATTTATTCATGAAAAAAAATAAATATAATGTTCTCTTAACAGTATGTTAGAAACAAAAGAATATTCGCTAGGCAGAGATAAGGTTACAAAGGGAAATTAGTAAACACTTTACATTGGCCATTGGAAGAAGCAGGTTTTCGAGCCTTTAGTCTCCCAGCTTGTTGTTTTTCCAATGAGGGTTGAACCAGCGACCGAGAAAAGACTTTTAACTGGTGCAGACTATGCTTTTATACATTATACTTTCTAAGAGCCTTTAACACTGCTCAACATTGTAGGATAGATGCTATGTCTTTGCGCTGATCACCAATGGATTGCAACAAATCTACATTCAAAAACACGTTACTCAACTTGTTTGGTCCAAATTCTGGCTCTGAACCCCGCATGAATTAGAAAAGATCAGCACAGTTTGGTTACGGTATGCTTCGAGTAGCTAGAGGGAATTATGTGTTTGTGTCGTTAGTTCTTTCTTGACCTAAAACAAGTATTCTCATCTCCATCAGTAATGCCTCCATCAGCATTTTTTTTTCATGATCAGGCAACTATCTTGTTTTGAAAGCTAGATGAGTTCCTCTTACAATGGCAAATTCTTTGAATGTATCATTATTAAAGTCTAGCAAGAAAAGGCTATGAAAAATTTCTTGAGGCCAGCTAGAATTTCGTCAACAAGAGTATTTGCATGTTTTAGAGCATTGTAACGTTTCATGTCTTCAAGACTCTGTTTTAGTCCAGTCAAAACAGGTGATTCTGTGGAAACACTTGTTATCACCTTGGAAGATGTTTAAAGCTTTTGCCGGTGGCTCTATGGCTTGCACAGATTGATCCAACAGCTCAATTTCAGCACCTTTGAGCATTGGGACTTTTAGTTCATACATGCGTTCATTAGTTTATTTTTCTCCTGGATGGGTATCACTCATTTTACAGCATCATACTATGAAGTCCATTCTATACTATTTAGAAAAAACAGCTGCTTCCCCATTAATTTTATAAAGCTATCCAATGCCTTAGTACTCCAGTGATTTGTGTCCCATAAGGCCTGACATTTTGTAGGTGTTGCTCTACTAAGCCTTTTGTATGGTTTACACGTGAGAACTTACTCAATATCAGTAGTTGCTACTAACTTCAGTGTGTTGCTGCAGCAGCGTAGATGGTCTGTGAATTGTGGTCTTCTTCCATGTCAGTAATACTACTGACTAGGATCCTTTCCATCGATCCTATACTGACTGCTTCAGAAGTACCTAATTCATCAGACTGTTGCTCTACAGTGACAACGTGCTTTTCTTTGGAGTCAACGTCACAGACTTACCATGGAAATCATCACTTTCAATTGACGAATGTGTTTTTTTTTCAATTGTAATAGAAATAGTCAATAAAAGCCTATTACAAAGTTACCTCCGTTGTTTGTTAAAGTTGTAGATATCTTTGTATACGCAAGACTGCACTCTTCGTTTAAACTATTCGTCTGAAGTGAATATGCAATGTAACCATGACTCCCAATAAATTTCGTGGCATGCTATAGTTGTAGAGCCTCGTAAGAGGTTCGGCTTGAGCCAGTGAGAAGTGAAACTAAGGTAGCTTTTTTTTTGTATTCCAAATATTAGCTATCGCTCAAAGCAAGACCAACTTTTAGAACTTGTTAAGAAGACTTTGCTTGGTATTTTCAAATATGGAATCGATTCTCAATCTGACCGTGTTCTGTCACATAACATCGCAAAAAATGCAGGATAACAATGCTTTCAGACTTACTGATTTTCGAAAAATGGGACGGAAAACTGGAAACAAGACAAAAACCCAGACTAGCAATTAAATATTAATAATTGCACAAATCAGTCAGTTATTTATGTTAAATCTGTATTTTCTGAGCTGAACCTGTAAAAACAAATTTTAGAGCCTTAGCTAGATAATTTACTTCCTTTTTTGTTCTTAATCACAATTAAAAAATTTAATTTGTCACTTATTGCCTCCTTTTCTAAAAATTTTCCAGAAAATATACCCACACTACAGTTTTCTGCTGAAACTCCGAAAACGGAAGAACAACATAAAAGTAAACATCTACATGCCCAGTTTTCCATCCCATTTTGATTGAAAGTGGATAGTCTTAATGTATTATAAGTCTACTTGTACTTGAAAAGGTTCCAATCTAAGATACCAATTCAATTTAATTGAGAGGTTTTGTTTTGGCTAAGGTTTTTAAACAAAATACAAGACGAAAGGAAAAAATACTTAATAAAAAAATATCTTTCTTTGAAAATTAACTTACAAAAAAAATTCCATTAAAATTCTTCGAAAGACCATTAAATTAGAGTAAAGGTATAGATCAACGTCCCTGTAGTGTAGGGTGCAGAAGCCTTACCAGTAGAACCAAATATGCACAGTAAGTAGCAATTTGCTTATATACTTCCTTCAATATAGGGTATCTGTGCAACTTTGTATCCCAAAAGACGAATAATTTACAGTAAACAACAAGTTTTTTAAACCAGAATGTACTAACCACGTTTTCACTTTTAATTAGTCCCACTTTGTCAATAGTTCAATGGGAATTATAAAATAGCAGTCTTTTCAGGTATTAACTCACTTACTCTATGTAGAACTACCTTCACATGTATGAAATTAAATAAAAAAAAAAACAAGTTTTTTTAACTGCAAGTAAGGAGTGACACTAAAACTTGAAACAAACAGAAATTTTTTCGTATATGAAAAGAGTTTTCCCCTCCTCAACACCTCACTCTTTACACTAAAGTTTGACTCTTTGTCATAACTCCAATTTTTAAAACAATAAAAACTTCAGCGTTAAGAGCGAGGCGTTGAGGAGGGGACAATCCCTTTCAAGTACGGAACAACTTCTGTTCTTTTTAAGTTTTAATGTCGGTTCTTACGTGCAGTTAAGAACTTGTTATTTTATGTGGGTAGCTCCTTACTACAGCTGGTTACCACGAACTTTTTGAAAATTGCCGACAAATTGAAGACACCCACGAAGCTCCTTGCTTTGGCAGCTGTGACAAGAGGCCATAAAATATGCTTCTTTATTTAGAAAAAATTGCATCAAGAAAAGTCGCAAAAAACTAACACTTACCGTTTTGCTTGAATTTGGTCGTTTTGAAATTCGTCGAATTTTGAAATTCCCTAGATCATACCATTGCCAATGACTGACATTTACTAGAGGCAACGAAGAACCTATAATAATACATTTAGAAAAAATATATCTATGTGGAAAGCATTTTGTAAGTAAAATTTTTGAGAAAAGTATTTAATAACGAAGTTGAAATACCACCCAAGAAAATGCAATTAAATCCGCAATTTGAAATGAGGTGAAGTAGTTAAATACATATTTCAATTATGTATTTAAATACTTAATTATCACTGAAAAAGACAGGGTACAAAAGAGAGAGAAAGACAAAAAATCCCAATGTTAATCTAAAACAAATGTTAAAGAACGTCTGTCTAGACACTGAGTAACAGTCATATACATGTGTGAGAAGGATCACTTCCTTCTGTGATCTGTAGGATCGCAATCACTACTTTGTGAGAAGGACACACTACTGTGTGTCACGGACGAGATAGATTTTATTTCCAAAATAAGCTACATCAAACCTAATCCTGGTTCTGGAATTTTGTAATTTTTGTACTGTAATAATTTTTTAATTTTTGAAATTTACTAAGTTTCAGGTCCCTTGGGGCAAATTAAATAATATATTGGGGCAATGGGGGCAAGTGAAAGCTTCTGAATTATATAGTTTAGTTGATCATTCGATTGAAGCGTTTTGATTTCAATATTTCTAAAAAAAACAAGAGCTAAGAGCTCATATGACACTTGTGACGAGGCCGGACGAGCCAACAGCTCATATCGTATGAGCTCTAGCAAAATTTAAGAATCAATAGATTGATTTAAAAGGAAAATTGGGGGCTTAATGCCGGTCGGGATTTAAAATGAGAGCTCTGAGTCTGAGTCATATTAAAATTCATTAAGATCCGATCAGTCACTTGCAAGTTATAAATACCTCATTTTTCCTACTTTTTCCTCTCTCTTCAGCCCCCCAGATAGTCTAATCGGGGAAAACGAGTTTATCAAGTCAATTTGTGAAGCTCACAAGTCAATTTGAGCAGCTCCCGGACACGCCTAGCAATTTCCATCGTCCTAGCACGTCCAGAAGCACCAAACCTGCCAAAGCACTGAACCCCACCCCCTAACTCCCCCGAAGAAAGTGGATCCAGTACGGTTACGTCAATCATGCATCTACGACAATTGCTTATTCTACCCACCAAGTTTCATCCCGACTTCTCTACTCTAAGCATTTCCCAAGATTTCCGGTTTCTCCCTTCAACTCCCCCCAATGTCAACAGATCTGGTCGGGATTTGAAATAAGAGCTCCGAGACATGAGTTCCTTTTAAATATCTAAGATCCGGTCTCCCATTCTGAAGTTAAAAAATCCTCAATTTTTTTAATTTTTCCAAATCAACACCCCCCAACTCCTCCAGAGTGAACGGATCCATTCCAATTATGTCAATCATGTATCTTAACTTGTGCTTTTCTTCCCATCAAGTTTCATCCCGATCTCTCCACTCTAAGCATTTTCTAGATTTCTGTTTCTCCCCCTCCAACCCCCTATGTCCCTGGATTCAATTCGCAATTGAAAATGGAGCATCTGAGACATAAGATCCTTCTATATATCAAGTTTCATTAAGATCCGATTACCCATTCGTAAGATAACGATACCTCAATTTTCACGTTTTACAAGAATTCCGGTTTCCCCATCCAGCTCCCCTCAATATCACTGAATTTGGACGAGATTTATAAAAAGATCTCTAAAGCACAAGATCCTTCTAAATTTCAAATTTCATTAAGATCTGCTCACCCGTTCGTAAGTTACAAATATCTCATTTTTTCTAATTTTTCAAAATTACTCTTCAGTCACGTATCTTGGACATGTTTTTATTCCTACCACCAAGTTTCGTCATAATCTTTCCACTTTAAGTGTTTTCAAAGATTTCCGGTCCCCCCCCCAATGACGCTGGATCCGGTAGGGATTTAAAATGAGATTAAAGTTAACCCACCCCCTCTCCCCCCAGATGGTCAAATCTGGAAAACAAATATTTTTATTTTAACCTGGTCTAGTCCCTGATACGCCTGCCAAGTTTCATCGTCCTAGCTTACCTGGAAGTGCTTAAAGTAGCAAGGCCGGGACCGACAGACCGACAGAATTTGCGATCGCTATATGTCCCTTGGTTAATATTACATAAAAAAACTAGTTTTTTTAACTGAAAGTGAGGAGCGACATTAAAACTTAAAACGAACAGAAATTACTCCGTATATGAAATGGGTCGCCCCTCAGCAATCCCTCGCTCTTTACGCTAAAGCTTTTAATTGTTTTAAAAAACAAAATTGTGGCAAAGAGTCAAACTTTAGCGTAAAGAGCGAGGGAATGCGGAGGGGCAACCCATTTCATATACGGAGTAATTTCTGTTCGTTTTAAGTTTTAATGTCGCTCCTTACTTTCAGTTAAAAAAACTGGTTTTCTTATGTAATTTCTGAAAGTTTTTGAATTAATACAAGTTTGATTTTGGCTCTCCACACATAAATTATTAAAATGAAATTTGCATATTAATTCCTTGTTTGGCTAAATGGTTTTCTCTTAGTTTTGATCAGACGATTTTGAGAAATAAGGGATGGGGAAGGAGGCCTAGTTGCCTCGGTTACGTAAAAAGGCAACTATAAATTTTAATTTTTAACGAATTTTTTTATTAGTAAAAAAATACGTAACTTAAGAATTAACTTACGTAACAAACTTTTATATTCTTTAATTTTTATTATGTATATGAGGGGGTTTGTACCCTCGTTAATACCTCGTTCTTTACACTAAATCGTAAGTTTTGTCCCAATTCTTTAAGAATGACCGCTGCATCAGAAAGGCCGTAGAATAAATAGTTGAAATTACTAAAAATACTATAGCATAAAGAGCGAGGTATTTATCTCCTCCTCCTAAATACCTCGCTCTTTATGCTAAAGTTTTTTTAGAACCCCTCATATGCGTAATAATCTCTGTTCGTTTTAAGTTTCAATGCTACTCTTTACTTTCAAATGAAAAAAAACTTTTCCATGTTTATTTTTTCATTGTTTTTTTTATAGTAATTTTAGAAAATCCTGCGCCCTTTTCATTGAATTTCTGTTCCCCCATGACATATTTCTCAAAGGAAAGATCCTCCCACATAGCCCCCTCCCCTCAACCCCACCCCCAAAACCAAAACAAAATCCCCTGAAAACGACTGTACACTTCCCAATAATAATTATTATATGTAATTAAATAAAAAAAAAACTATTTTTTTTAGCTGAAAGTAAGGAGCGACATTAAAACTTGAAACGAACAGAAATTACTCCGTATATGAAATGGGTTGTCCCCTCCGCAATCCCTCGCTCTTTGCGCTAAAGTTTTTAATTGTTTTAAAAAGTAGAATTGTGGCAAAGAGTCAAACTTTAGCGTAAAGAGCGAGGAATTGCGGAGGGGACAACCCATTTTTTTGCCTTTTTTTGCAAAAAAATCATTTGAGTAAAGTAATATCTATGAGCATATTTCAAAAACACCAATACGTGATTTCCGTCTCAGGAGTGCTTTTGTCGTTTTTAGTATCTATGACAGATGTAAAAATACACAAGAAGCAAAGCTAAGTATAAAATACCATATGTAATCAGTCTATTTGGAAAATATGTTTCTAGTAGTTTCATAATATCTAGACGACAAAACCATAAATTGTCAATTGCTCAAAATGAATAAACTGGACAGTCAAATGAGACAAAACCAAGAGGACGATCTAAAATAAGTAAATTCACGATGTATGAAAATGAACAGCCTAGACCATCAAATGTGACGAGACCAATCTAAGCAGCTTAGGTAAAGGGCACTGAAAGAATATATGAAGAAATTATAAGCAAAAATCAAGAACAAAAAACATGTAGTTAGGATACTTTTGAAGACCACAATTACAACGAATCAAAAACGAAAGTGAAAAAAATTGAAATATACGGTTAATAGAAAAGCAGCAGCGAAAGTTACAATGACTCAAAAGCAAAAGTGAAGAACAAAGAAAAGGTGGTTAAAAGATAAACAGCAGTAAAAATTACAACGACTTAAGGACGAAAATGAAGAACAAAGAAATATACAGTTAATAGATGACTGGGGCAAGCATTAAAACGACTCAAAATGAAAGTGAATAACACAAAAATTTGCGGTTAAAAGATAAGGGGCAGCGAAAATGACAACGAGGCAAAAAGGAAAGTGAAGAACATAAAAATATGCGGTTACTGAAAAAATGTCTGAAGTAATGATCAACGAAATTGAAGAAAAAAGAAATATGCTGTTAATAAAGTAAGCAGCGGCGAAAATTAGAATGACTCAAAAGTAAAAGTGAAAAACAAAGAAATATACTGATAAAAGCTAAGCGGCAGCAAAATCTACAACGACTTAAGAACGAAAATGAAGAACAAAGAAATATACAGTTAATGAATAAACGATAGCGAAAATTACAATGACTCAAAGATGAAAGCAGACAACAAAGAAATGTGCGGTTAAAGATGAGCGGCTGCGAAAATTACAACGAGGCAAAAACCAAAGTGAAGAATAAAAAAAATAATCAATTACTGAAGAAATGCGTGATAACGAAATTTGAAAAAAGACAAATTTAGTTAAAAGATAAGTGACAGTGAGAATTACTACGAAGCACAAACGATATTGAAAAACAAAATTGTACGATTGCATGAAATGTGAAAGTGAGGATCAGAACGAATAAAAAATGAAAGTGAAGAACACAAAAAAATTTGTGGTTATAAGATAATATGACAACAAGAAAAAAGAAAAATGCAGTTAGAAGATAAGTAGCAGCAAGAATTACAAACTACAGGGAGAATAAAACGTTTCAAAGTAAAATTGAAGAGCAAAGAATTACGTGGTTAGCAGACATGCGAAAGCACGTATTGGAGCGTGTCAAAAATGAATGTAAGGCACAAAAATTGTGCTGTTTGAAGGCAAGTTAAAGTGAGACTCAGAACGAGTCTAAAATGAAAGTGAAGAAGAAAGAAATATTACATTAGAAGAATAACATCAACGCAATCTTCGACGCTAACAAACTTCGATGTAAAACCCAGTAAAAACCTAAAAAGGTGCCGTAAACGACGCAAGTGTTAATTACAAGTCATCGGGACCCATTAACGTTGTCTGTATTAAATGTGGTGCCCACCATTTTCCTGCAGAAATGCCAAAAAAGAGCTCTTGGCCAAAAAAGGTGATTTGTTTGGAAAACGCTGCTTGCTTGGTCAAACTGCATTACTACCTTTACGATTTCCAAATAAATTTGTTTGGCCTCGGATGACACTTGCTCTCTAAATAACCCTACAATAAAACTCTAAGAATCCTAAAACTCTTTAGGAGCCCTACAATACAAATAAAAAATCTGATATCGTGTTTTGTTTTTGCTTTATTTAATATAAGTTAAGATCGAACCATATAACCATAACCACAAGTTACGATAGGTTCTAGTTGGCTCTACTGAAAAAAATAAGCCAGTAAAGAGGATGATTTTTTTTTACAAGTAAAATCTCTACATCTCTGTGGTTATTACGTGGTTATTTGTGGTTATTATGTACTCGAAACAGTAAGTTAAGATCGAAACAGTATTAACAATGTTTTGAGCTTCAAAGTAGCTTATCACAAAATCAATTTAGTGCCACATCCAACACAAACCCCTGAAGGTGATTTTGAACCACCTTTACGCGGTCAAAGGCGCTTTTTATACCCCCATGAAGCTGTTAAAGAACGCTTTGCACTTCCTTCAAATTATGAGATCCCTCTTAACCTAATAAATCTTTCGGAAGAAATATTGCGAGACACAAACAACTGTGCCACGTTAAATAAAAATATGAGAGGTTGAGGTTAACCTAAATCAATCTTCTTGTTCACTGGGGCAACAGCTTCGGATTCAGGACAAGTGACCATTAGAATCAATATATTAAAGCCTGCTGCGTAGCCGTTAACCAAACCGACGACAAAGCCGCTCTGATTTGAATTGTACGAAAATATTGAATATATAGAGAGCCCCGCAAAAAATTGCGGGGCAATGCGGGGCAACCCGCAAACAAGCCCCCCGCACCTCGACGACCTGGGTCTGCCTATGACTGATAGCAGAATTTATTAAAAGTTAAGCAGCTTTTTTTTTATAAAGGATCTCATTTTTACAGATTTGGCCAAAAATAGCCGTTTTGCACCAGACAGTATCACAATCTTAAACATTCTTGACAAGATGAAATTACATTCCGTCACTCAGATTAATGGAACACTTAGAGCCCTTGTGGACATACGTTGAAAGGTTAATTTTTCTCTCTTGACAAGCTATGCTTAGAAATGTCACACGGGGAAGCCTGGTCTATTCAAGCCTGACTATGTTATACAAAAAGGAATGCAAAAAAGGTTGTCTTCAAGATTGAAATAAATAACCATAGTTTCCATTAATTTGAGAATTTCGCTATTTTTCGAAGGCAAGAGAAATAGAGATTTTACTTGTAAAAAAAACATATCTTTATTGGCTTATTTTTCTTTCAGCAGAGCCAACCTGGTTTTACGAACGCAGAGTTACGTGTCAATTCAGAAGATTTTTTTTGTCTCTCTAAATTGGTTGCTCAGTATTAACCTTGACATCCGGAATAAAAAAAGACACTACCGGAGAATTAAGCATTAATTTATGCGACGTCATCCTACTTTCGTACGCTGACGACCTGCTGATGTTAAGCTGCAACCTAACTTCTGTGCAAGAAAAAATTGACCGCCTGATAAATGGTTACAAACGCAGCGGTCTAAGGGTCCACGCACTAAAGACAGGGTTTGTGGAATTCTGTCCTTCGGCAAGCAGGTAGCGAAGCAGTGGCCCTACATATGTGACGATTGAACAAATGGAAATTTCCCCTGGAAATTCCACTGATTACCTGGGAATAACGTACGGTCATGATGTCAGAAGTTCTCGTTTACTAATAATCGAGAAAATTACCAAAAGTATTTGTTCAAGTAACAGGAATATAAAATTTAGCTTAAACATGAAGATTCTTGTAAAGCTTTCGCAACGGTTGCTCTCCCTTGTCTGCTTTAAGTATCTCCACTATGGGACTGGTTCATGCAAACCGACAGACTAAAAATCCGACCCGTATACTGCAAATACCTCAAGTTTTGCTTCGATACCTGCTCTACGAGAGAAAGACATACGTTCTAAGATCTCAAAATGTGGTAGACCCAATTGTCGTAGTGCTGTCTACTGAAAAAGGTGTAGAAAAAAAGGCGTTGGAAACACTGTTTGAGTTTTTGCCTCTACATCTGATCTACGAGTGGGAAGGAAGAAGTTATTACTTAATTTTGTTCTTTAATGCTGAGTGTTCTTGTTTTTCCTATTCTTCTTTTGTATTACTCTATTTTTCTTTTTTTTGTATAAGCGGACAAAAATAAAATTATTAGTATTATTATTATTATTGGATGTAATCCTGGCTTCTAGTCACAACCGCTAAATGTATTTTGCCTATGCAAAGCTGTTCATGAAATACTTCATGTATGGTTATTTTCATGTTTATCGTTTGCTATTTTTCACATGAAAAACAAAATAACAAAGGAAAAAAACACTTGCTGTATTATATATGTGCCTATTTTTGTCTGAGCCCATGATTTCGAAAATCTTTACAGAGTGTTCTAAAATTACTTTGACTTAATAACATTTTTTTATTTTTTGATAGGAAAGCTATTATTGCTCAGAAATGAGGTTCAAAATTGTGATCAAATCATTTTGAATATTGTTTCCATACTCTAGTACATAGCATTCTTTATCCAGCTAAACAATAATTGACCTTGAAAACAAAAATTAGGCTGCCAAATTGTTGCTGCTTATTTGGCCGTCAAATTTTGATTTTTTTTAAGTAAAATTTGCTAAAATTTATAATGTAAAAAAATCCAGTAGCTTAAATTGGCAGCAAAATTACTCGACCATTCAGACAATAGCCTGTCAACAGCCTTTCAAAATCAGTTTTGATATTGGTGTATGTCCTAAGACATCATCGTTGCCCAGGTAGTGATAATCAATAAAAAATGATACTTCTCTTTTAATAACTGGAAATTATGGAGCTAATTTTGAAATGTGACATCATTCAAAATAAAAGATAGGCTAAACTGAAACTTACATAGTTTGATAAAGACCTTAGACCATAAAGATTGCTTTGATATTTTTTAACAACAGTAAATGTTCTTAATATTTTAATATCATTGTTTTAACATGGCATTATATTTACCTATTCATTTAATTGAGAACCCATCTGCAAAAACATGAAGGAAAACCCAAAACAGGAGGTGCGAAAATCGAAAAATGAAAAAAAAAAAACATTTACACTAGTAAAACAACGACATCAGTAGTAAATCGTAACCTAATAAAAGAAACCATGGGCAACCGTTTATTTATTTCCATCTTTGATATATGTAGCAAATATACACACGAAAATTATTATTTTTATATAATATTATTAGATATGTCAGGCTATATATTTTTACTGTACACTTACAGTAGAGTGTTTATGTTATTTCTTAAAATGTCTCGTTTTCCTTTAATTTAGAGCCGTCTTAGCCGAGTGAATAGCGGGCTAGACTTGAAATCCTATGTCCATAGGGGCAGCGGTTCAACTCTTGGTGTTACTGGTTATCTGGTTTGGGACGGGAGTCAGGGGGATCTTCAAGCTCCTCAAAATGTGCACCTCAAATCTGTGAACGGGAAATGACCTTAACTATATTTATCCTTCGTCTTCCTCTGTGAGTCAGTTATTGAACTTTTACTTATTGCTGTCTTACCACTTTCTTAAGTATTAACCGTTGCTATTCGAATGTTGAAGATAAACGACAACCTCGACTACATTCTTGATTGCCTCCCTCTGCCTGTACAAGAGTTCAATCAAATACACAGTGATCTTGATGAGACATTAAACAGCTCAGCACAAAAAATGCAGTCATAAGGGAAAGGATTCTAGAAATTCAGAAATCTAGAACAACTAGTTTGAATTTTAGATTTGAATTAGAAAGGAAGAAAGCCTTTGAACTTAGTGAATAAAATAAGAGCAAGCTGTTTGTTATTCTTATACGTGGCTGCCTTTTCCTTCTCTAAAATTTGAATACATCTCTTTCGTTCATGTTTCTCTCTTGTAATTTGAAATATTAATATAGCTTATGATTTAGCATTGCTTCCCCTGTGGCTGAGCCGACCTTTGTAAAGTAATTAAATAATAAAAAAAAAAAAATTAACTGAAAGTAAGGAGCGACATTAAAACTTAAAACGAACAGAAATTACTTCGTATATGAAAGGGGCTGCTTCCTCATCAACGTCCCGCTCTTTACGCTAAAGTTTGACTCTTTCTCTCAACTCTTCTTTTTAAAACAGTAAACAATTTTAGCGTGAAGAGCGGGGCGTTGATGAGGAAGCAGCCCCTTTCATATACGAAGTAATTTCTGTTCGTTTTAAGTTTTAATGTCGCTCCTTACTTTCAGTTAGAAAAAACTTGTTTTTCTATATTTAACTAGCTGTTGGGGTGGCGCGAAGTGCCACCCCAACACCTAGTTGGTGGGGGCACTTCGCGCCCCCCAGCCCCCCCCCGCGCGCGTAAGTCGTTACGCGCCATTGTAGTTGTGTCCCTGTGTCCCACCTGTGAATATAAAAAGATATATATATATATATATATATATATATATATATATATATATATATATATATATATATATATATATATATATATATATATTTATATATATTTATCTACGTAAAACTTGCGAATATACAACATTCTTCGATGTCCCATTGTCTGTGCATATAAATAGATTGTCAGGTTTACCGACTCTTGAACATGCAACATAAAATTGTCCATGGGAAAAACAGTCCGTATTCAGATCTATACCTGATTATTCTAATCATTGCCATTGAGCTTTGTTGATGGTGATTTCTAATCGAACATTCCCTGTGTCCCCATCGTCATTTATATATCCCCCTGTGCCCCCGGCATCCCCCTTGTAGTTGTGTCCCTGTGTCCCGGTCGTCATTTATATTCCCAGTATCCCGGTCGTCATTTGTGTCCCAGTGTCCCAGTCTGTAATTTCTCTTTGAGCGTCCCAGTCGTCATTTATATTCCCTGTGTCCCGGTGTCCCGGTCGTCATTTGTATCCCGTTGTCCCGGTCTGTAATTTATCTTTGAGTGTCCCGGTCGTCATTTATATCTCCCGGTCGTCATTTATATCTCCTGGTCGTTATTTGTGTCCCAGTGTCCCAGTCTGTAATTTCTCTTTGAGTGTCCCGGTCGTCATTTATATTCCCTGTGTCCCGGTTTTTAGTTTTCTTTTCCTCCTTTATTTTTCAGTTTTTTTCCTTCTTTTAGTTTTATTTTCTTTTCAGTTTTTAGTTTTTTTCTATTAGTTTTTTCTTTTTAGTTTTTTTTTGTAGTTTTTACCTTTTTTTAGTTTTTTTTAGTTTTTTTTTCTTTTTTAGTTTTTAGTTTTTTACCTTTTTTTTAGTTTTTTTTAGTTTTTTACCTTTTTTATTTTTTAAGTATTTTCTTTTTAGTTTTTTTTTGTAGGTTTTACCTTTTTTAGTTTTTTTCTTCTTCTGTATTAAACCTAAGGCCAAGGTTCGAACCTGGAACCTCTCGGACCTGGAACCTGGAACATAACACTTTACCAACTCAGCTACTTCGGCTTGAATACATTCGTTTTTGAATTGGTATATGATGAAATAATTCAGACGTCATATAATGACGTCACTTGACAGACAGAGAGACAGACAACTTATTTTTATATATATATAACTAGCTGTTGGGGTGGTGCTTCGCGCCACCCCAACACCTAGTTGGTGGGGGCACTTCGCACAACACCCCCCAAGCCCCCCCGCGCGCGTAAGTCGTTACGCGCCATATTAGTTGCGCGCGATTGTGGTTGTGTCACCGTCAATGGTTAGACCAACCATATAGTCATTTTCCTTTGGGGTTCCCATCCAGCCCATGTCCACTGTAGAGCATTCAAGCTTCTCTCTCGCTCTCTCTCTCTCTTTCGCTAATAAATATCAGACAGTCAGACAGTCATCCCATCTAGCTTATGCCCACCGCTTAGAGTACGGATGCTTAAAGCCGTTGAATGGTTAGACTGTTTCCTTAGCGGCAATCAATTGCTAAGCATATACCAACAATGTAGTCCTTTCTTTTGCCCATGTTCACCGCTTGAGGCACGGATGCTTTCAAGCCGAGGCTAGTTAGACCCGTTGCTCTAGCGGTAAGCCATTGCTATAGGCACATACCAACAACATATTCCTCTTTCATAGGGTATTTCATTGAGCCTATGTTTGCCGCTTAAAGCACGAATCCTTAAAGCCGTCAATGGTTAGACCATTGCTCAAATGGTAGTAACCATCCGCTTCACACATACCAACAATATACTCATTCTCATTTGGGGTTCCCATCTAGCCCATGTCTACTCCACTTTTTGTAGTCAATTACAGAGAGTTGAAATTTTTGTTTCTGGCCCAAATCCCTTGGCTTATAAATGCAAGTTCACTTGCATAAGAGTCGAGGCAGATTGCAGGAGGCCCTTGTAGGCCTTGAATTGGACTCGTTATTTCCATTCATATTCATTTCTTTGGCGGGGTAATCAGTTGTAAATAGTTGTGTCCCGGTGTCCCAGTCTGTGATTTCTCTTTGAGTGTCCCGGGCGTCATTTATATTCCTTGTGTCCCGGTGTCCCGGTCGTCATTTATATCCCCCTGCGCCCCCGGCGTCCCCGTTGTAGTTGTGTCCCTGTGTCCCGGTCGTCATTTGTATCCCGGTGTCCCGGTCTGTATATACATTTGTTTTTTTAGTTTTGTTTTTCTCCTTTATTTTTCATTTTTTTCCTTTTTAATTTTTTTCTTTTTTAGTTTTTTTTAGTTTTTTAGATTTTTTAGTTTTTTTTTATTAGTTTTTAGTTTTTTCTTCTTTTTAGTTTTTTGTAGTTTTTACCTTTTTTTTAGTTTTTTTTTAGTTTTTTTTTACTTATGTCCTGGTCGTCATTTATACTCCCTGTGTCCCGGTCGTCATTTGTGTCCCGGTGCTTTGTTGATAGTGATTGCTAATCGAAACATTCCTTTTGTCCCGGTCCCTTTCTCTTTGAGTGTCGCCATTTATATTCCCTATGTGCCGGGGTCCCGGTCGTCATTTGTGTCCCGATGTCCCGGTCTGTAATTTCGTCAGTTGAAAACATGACGCCAGTCGACACACAAACATGACGTCACCCGACAGACAGACCCACACACACACAGACAACTTATTTTTATATATATAGATATATAGATATATATATATATATATATATATATATATATATATATATATATATATATATATATATATATATATATATATATACATATATATATATATACATATATATTGTGATTCCTCGGCACGGTTTCTGTTCTTACTTTCTCTTACTATATATATATATATATATATATATATATATATATATATATATATATATATATATATATATATATATATATATATATATATATATATATATATATATATATATATATATATATATATACATATATATTGTGATTCCTCGGCACGGTTTCTGTTCTTACTTTCTCTATCAGCCGCAAGCCTGTTTTCTTGCTGTTCTTGTGATTCCTCGGCACGCTTTCTTTTCTTACTTTCTCTATCGGCCGCAAGTTTTTTGGCATAGACTCTTTGAGCAGCTTCCTCGGCTGTTGCCATTGTAGGTTCTTCAGTCATTTTACAATTAAACATTTTTCCGTCCACGATCTTCTTACAATTAAAAATTTGTCTTTGAACGATTTTCTTAAATACCTTTAATGACGTCATCGTCATAACAAACATAACGACAACTAACTTCATGACCACATGATGACATGACGTCACTCGACAGACATAACCCACAAACAACTTATTTTTATATATATATATAGATTTCTGAAAGTTTTTGAATCAATAAATGTTTTGATTTGGCTCTCCGCAGAGGAATAAATAAAACAAAATTTGCATATTTATTTTTTTTTGGCTAAATGGCTTTCTCATAGTTTTGATTGGCGGAAGAAGCCTAATTGCCCTCTGATTTTTTGGTTACTTAAAAAGGCAACTAGAACTTTTAATTTTTTACGAATGTTTTCATTCGTAAAAGATATACATAACATATAAATTAGCTTAAGTAACGAACTTTTCACTAAAGCTTAAATTTTGTCTCAATTCATTAAGAATGACCCCTGAATCACAAAAGCCGTAGAATAAATAGCTGAAATTACTAAAAATACGTTAGCGTAAAGAGCGAGGTATTAGGAGGAGGTGATCTCCTCATAAGCGTAATAATTTCTCTTCGTTTTAAGTTTTAATGCTGCTCCTTATTTCCGGTTGAAAAAACTTTTTCATATTAATTTTTTCATTGTTTTTTCTTAAATAATGCTAGAAAATCCTTCGCTCCCTTCATGGAAATTTCCTTCCCCATTACATATTCCTCGATGGAAAGTTCCCCCAACATATCCCCTCTTCTCAACCCCTCCCCCGAACCAAAAAATCCTCCTGGAAACGTCTATTCACTTCCCAATAACCATTACTATATGTAAGCACTGGTCAAAGTTTGTAAATTGCAGCCCCTCTCACGGGGACTGTGGGGGAGTAAGTCGTCCCCAAAAACATAGTTATAAGGGTTTTCGACTACGCTGAATAGGATGGCTGTCTCAGAATTTTAATCCGTTGACTTTGGGAAAATAATTAGCGTGGGAGGGGGCCTAGGTGCCCTCCAATTTTTTTGGTGACTCACACCTGCTGGTGCACTGGCACTGTACCATCTTCAGAAGATTTTTCGGTGCTGGTGAAGCATCTGTCATTATGAGAAGATACACATATTCCTTGACGAAAAGAGGTACCAACCCCACTCTTTGGGCTTTAGTGAATTGGACGTGTCTTGTCACTTCATTATTTGTAAATAGCATCTATATAAGTGGTACTTTGTGGTAGCCAAAGTTGGCGAATTCAGAACCACTGGTGCTAACCTCAGCAACAAGACGATGAAAGATTAGATCTGGCTCGACAATCTCTCTTTCGCTATCTATTACTACAGATGACTTCTCAGCTATAGTTAAAGCTTTCTCCTTTCTCCTAAAAAAATATATTTCAATTTCTGTCACTTCCATGTCCTTCAGAATCTGTTCTACTGTAGATTTGGCATCGTCTACATTTACAGATTATGAGGCACGGACACCATTAGCCACGTTCAATGTCTATGAATCTAGATTGAAGAGCTCAAGGAGCTCAATGTACTGAACTCTATTTTCTATGTCCACCAGATCTCTAGCTTTCTGCGAAGATAGCGCTTCTGCGTAATTATCAACAGTCAACTATGCAAGGCCAGTCAGGTTATGCGTGCGGTCGTTAATGAGAATCAAAATAGGCATAGCAGATGTCCAAATTGTCAGCTGCAGTTCAGTCATACCTCTACCTCTCGTCAACCACCACTCGTTTTCATACTTCTCGTTAACGTTTGTCCGATCACCTAATCAGGAGAAAGTGTCACCCAGTAGGTTGTCAGTTCTCTGGATGAACAGGTATTCCTCTATTATCGTCCTCATACTGTCTTGCTGCAACGTTAGCACATGATGCCCCTTTACACTCCCCACTGGTAAAGCTGCAGGGTAAACTGTTCCGGCGGCAGCTTGATCTGAGAGACAAACGAATAGGAAGAAGAATTAGTACGTTTTACCCTGCAGCTTTTCCAGCGAGGACTTTAAAGGGGAATCATGTGCTAACGTTGCAGCGAGACAGGATCAGGACGATTACAAAACGAGTAGGAAGAAGAATTAGAACGGTTTACCCTGCAGCTTTGCCAGTGGGGAGTATAAAAGGGGAATCATATGCTAACGTTACAGCAAGATAGAATGAGGACGATAACGAAATGAGTAGGAAGAACAATTAGCTTTAGGCTGAACTTTAAAATCAAAATGTTTTAGTGATTAATTTACCTATTGAGTTCTAAACGTTCATTTTTATAAGTTATTGATGGAAGTTTTGAACTCGATTAAGGAATTGGCTTAATACGAAATTACGCTTATCAGCCCCTCATATTACTGGGCCCTCAGGAGTGGAAATCAGGTAAATAGTAAAATAAAATTCCTTTTTGACCTCATATTTGGCACTACACTACTTTAATTGATATAAAATTATCCTTTAGTCGCCGGACTACATCAAATAATGATCTGTGTATTTTATCCAATCTTCACCCTCCCATTCCTTGAAGGTGAAAATTGATATCCTGATACAGAAAACTGGATTTATGACTTCTTATTCGGATTCGTCATGCTTGATTTGATAGGGAACTACTATTTCATCTCCAAAGCATTTATAAACACAAAAATCGATCCCGCCCCCTCATTTCTTCCTTCAAGGAAAAATTTAGGACACCGATGCAAGAAGGATTCTTATGTAATCCTTTTGTTCAAATCAGCTGATTTTTCTAAACATTTTGGTGTATAAATAAATTCTGTCGCAATTTCCCGAGGTCAAACCGTATTTTTACTTCACTAATTATGTAATTTGCCATTTTTACCCTCCTTCTAATCACCCTTTTTTTGCAAGAACAGGGGTAATAATCTCTTTAGTTGACCGAGTTCTGAAAATCTGTTCACGTAATCATGTAAAATCTGAATTAAATTACATCAAGGGTATTCTATTCTGCAATAGCTACCCAATTAACGTCACTGAGCGCATCCCCCTCGCTTCAGTTACTCCGGCAATTTAAAACAAAACTTTCACCACATTACCATACATCTCGAGACTCAGCAAAAAAAGGGGAAAATTTGAAAGAAACATAGTCTCTCTGTTTCTTTTAAAACTGAACAAAAAGTTGAACATTTTTCAAACTCAGGAAAGGATAAAATTAACCCTATACTGGATAGTAGTGTCTACAGAGTCCCGTGTTCATTTGCAAAATTTTATATTGAGAGGACCTATCAACAACTGGGGGAACGTTTGCATGAACAAAAAATTTCTATAGACAAGTCCCTGAGACTTGAAAATAAGAATGGCAACTTTGGTTCTGCCTGTACCCATCCCAACAATAAGACCGGAGAGGGGTCAAAATATAAATAGCATGCCAAAATCTTGATTCTTAAGGACAAGAAAATTTTTAAAAACATTCTATTTCATTAATCAGTAAAAAATTTGTAAATTATAAGAGAATTTAATTAACTTTAAATATTCTTTTCCCACAAGAAATGCCGGTTTGGGAATACCGCTTTATAAATAGGACCAAACACCAACTAGAAATTTGCGTAAATAGTCAAGCTAAACTTAAAACGAGCAGAAATTGCCCCAAACTGGAGCAGGGCTAACGCTATCCCAGAGTGTCAATTTTCGCCTTACAGAAAAAATTAAATGTTTTCTGTTTGATATTCTTAACAATTTCAAAATAACCGATATTTCCAGAAAATAATACAATTATATGCTTAACAATCAATGCACATTAATTAGTTCTTTTCAGCAATCATAATTATTATGTTTTTTTGTGTTTATGTAAATTATGACAAATAGAAACACACTGCTCGAAAAAAAAAAAAAACAACATTAAAGGACAAATGACGTTCTGTTCTTTAGAAGGATTCGTTGGCGTCATCCTTTCTGCTGTTTTTGGTATTCTCTTTTTCATTTTTAGTTTGACTTGAACATTCATTGTGATTTTGTTTTATTTTGGTTTCACTTATCTATTGATTGTGATTTCTGTTCATTTTAAGAAATATGTTTTGCGGAAGAGTTTTTTTTTAGTAATTTAAGTAAAAAACCAAACGATTTAGTATGATATAGTAACTGAATGCTATTGACATTATTTTCCAGTCATTATAGATTAAGCCTAAAATGTGCTAAGAATATGGACCACTACAGAGTAAATTTACAATCAAAGTCAATGTATTGAAGCATCCTTATTCTTTGTTATTCTGAATCATCAAGCCAGATACGTATCTGTGTTATTAGTATGTTCGCCTTTCTTTATATTTTTTCTATGCAAATGTCCATTTTTACATATTTTTTGACAAGTTTATTAAGTAGAAACAGCATGGTATCACGGTTTACAAGGCCACATAAGCTTATAACGTCAAATCTAAGGCAATTTCGAATTTGCATATAAATAATATTGCATTTTCGTCGTGAAGTAGAAATAAAGAAAAAATCATCTTTTTCTTAAGCCTGACAGAATATATTTTTCAGAAAATATCATTGGAGAAAATAAATGCAGCTGGGTAAGAATGGGAACAATCTGATGTGGATAAAACAGGTTCACATGTCAAGCTGCTACTTAATCCCCAATCTAATACAGTTTCCATTCTAGTACAGTTTAGACGTACCCCTCCACAATCCCTCGCTCTTTACGCTAAAGTTTGACTCTTTGCCACAATTCTACTTTTTAAAACAATTAAAAGCTTTAGCGTAAAGAGCGAGTGATTGCGGAGGGGACAACCCATTTTATATACGGAGTAATTTCTGTTCGTTTTAAGTTTTAATGTCGCTCCTTACTTTCAGCTAAAAAAATTAGTTTTTTTTTATTTAATTTGAAGAAAAAACGGCGCGAGGGCTTGTCCTACCCTCTAATAAATTTTGGCTCTTAAAAAGATTACTAGAAATTAAGATTATGAATAACGTAGCTGTTGTCCTGAGGACTTGGCGATAGAATATTGAACCCAGAATCACAGTTGTTTGACCTTCAAAGTATTTTGAATAAATGGCTATCTCAAAATTTTGATCGGAAGGATTTGAAGGCAATGTTCGAAGAAAAGGGCTGTTTGCCCTTGGATCACTTCTGATTTTTAAAAAGAGAGCCAGAATTTTCAATTTCGAATCAAATAAGCCTCCTCCAAAGTTTAAACGATCTCTCCTTCCATAAGAACATTAAATGTTAACAATGGGCAACTTGTATAAACTACAGTCATTTCCATGGCGGCTTTGTTGGGTTTTTCAACCCAGGATACATAGCTATTTGACCTTTGGACCATTTTGAACCCAATGGCTATCTTAATTTTTTTATTGGGTGTATATCGAGAAAAAAGGGCTTGGGAATGGGTTATTGTAAGTTATTGTGGGGTTGTGTGTGAGGGGGTTATTATGGCTTGGGAGGGGGTTATGGGGGCTATTGGGAGGGCTTGGGCATGGGCTGGGGGCGCTGATTATCCTCCGATCTTTTTTACTCTAATAAGGGAGATAGAACTTTCTGTTTCCAATCAAATGAGTCTCCTCCAAAGTTTCTACGAGCAAAACCTTCTAAAGTTGAGCAGAAATCGTTGTTAGAAATCGGACTTATTAGAAATAACCAAATATCAAACAGTTTGTGGTAACGAACTGTAGTAAGGAGCAACCCGGCTCAATAGCAACCGAAACTCTAAAAAATGGAATTTTGATACCAATAGTTACATCAAAAGAATTGCATTTTAATGCTGATTTCAAATATATAAGTTTCATCAAGATTAGTATTACCCATCAAAAGTTACGAGCCTGAGAAAATTTGCCTCATTTTAGAAAATAGGGGGAAACACCCCCTAAAAGTCATACGATCTAAATGAAAATCACACCATCAGATTCAGCGTATCAGACAACCTATTGATAGAAGTTTCAAGTCCCCATCTACAAAAATATGGAATTTCGTATTTTTTGCCAGAAGAAAAATCACGGATGCGTGTTTATTTGTTTTTTTTTCCAGAGCTGATCTTATCGACTCAGTGGTCCTAGAATGTCACGAAGGGGCTCATTCTAACGGAAATTAAAAGTTCTAGTGCCCTTTTTAAATGACCAAAAAAATTGGAGGGCAACTAGGCCCCCTCCCACGCTCATTTTTTCCCCGAAGTCACCGGATCGAAATTCTGAGATAGCCATTTTACTCATCATAGTCAAAAAACCTAATAATAGTCTTTGGGGACGACTTACTCCTCCGCAGTCCCCGTGGGAGGGGCTGCAAGTTACAAACTTTGACCTGTGTTTACATATAGTAATGGTTACTGGGAAGTGTACAAACGTTTTCAAGGGGATTATTTTGGTTTGGGGGGAGGGAGAGTTGAGGGGAGGGGGTTACGTGGGATGATTTTTCCATGGATTAACCTCTCATGGGGGAAGAGACTTTCAATGGAGGAGGCGCAGGATAGTCTAGCATAATTTAAAAAAAAACAATGAAAAAATAAATATGAAAAGTTTTTTCTACTGAAAGTGAGAAGCAGCATTTAAACTAAAGACGAACAGAAATTATTACGCATATGAGGGGTTTACCTCCTCGTAATACCTCGCTCTTTACACTAAAGTATATAAAAAAATAATTACTATGTCAATTTCGTTTTAATTATTCATGTGCGGTGAGCCAAAATCAAAACATGCATTAATTCTAAAACGTTCAGAAATTAAATAAAAAAAAAAGTTTTCCCAACTGCAAGTACGGAGCGACATTAAAACTTAAAACGAAGAGAAATTATTCCGTATATGAAAGGGGTTGTCCCCTTTTCAACACCTCGCTCTTTACACTAAAGTTGTTTTTATTGTTTTTAAAAATAGAGTTGTGAGAAAAAGTTAAACTTTAGCGTAAAGAGCGAGGTGTTGAGGAGGGGACAACCCCCTTAATATACGGAATAATTTCTGTTCGTTTCAAGTTTTAATGTCGCTCCTTACTTGTAGTTAATTTTTTTTTTTACTTAATTCCTACGAAAATTCTACATTAAGGTTTAATATATAAATTTAAGATGTTGAAGCTATCTAGGTCATTTTTCAAACAGTTCGTGGTAACGAACTATAGCAAGGAGCGACCCGGCTCAATAGAAACCAAAACTCTAAAAAATGGAATTTTGATACCAATAGCTACATCAAAAGAATTGCATTTTAATGCTGATTTTAAATATATAAGTTTCATCAAGTTTAGTCTTACCCATCAAAAGTTACGAGCCTAAGAAAATTTGCATTATTTAAGAAAATAGGGGGAACACCCCCTAAAAGTTGTAGAATCTTAACGAAAATGACGCCGTCAGATTCAGCGTATCAGAGAACCCTACTGTAGAAGTTTCAAGTTCCTATCTACAAAAATGTGGAATTTTGTATTTTTTGCCAGAAGGCAGATCACGGATGCGTGTTTATTTGTTTGTTTTTTTGTTGTTTTTTTCCCCAGGGGTGATCGTACTCTCTCTCTCTCTCTCTCTCTCTCTCTCTCTCTCTCTCTATCGACCCAGTTGTTCTAGAATGTTGCGAGAGGGCTCATTCTAACGGAAATGAAAAGTTCTAGTGCCCTTTTTAAGTGACCAAAAAAATTGGAGGGCACCTAGGCCCCCTCCCACGCTAATCATTTTCTCAAAGTCAACGAATCAAAATTCTGAGATAGCCATTTTATTCAGCGTAGTCGAGAAACCTTATAACTATGTCTTTGGAGACGACTTACTCCTCCACAGTCCCCGTGGGAGGGGCTACAAGTTACAAACTTTGACCAGTGCTTACATATAGTAATGGTTATTGGGAAGTGTACAGGCGTTTTCAGGAGGATTTTTTGGTTGGGGGAGGGGTTGAGAAGAAGGGGATATACTGGGGGAACTTTCCATCGAGGATCTTGTCATGGGGGAAGAAAATTTCCATGAAAGGAGCGCAGGATTTACTAACATTATTTAAAAAGAAAAACAATGAAAATATAAATATGAAAAAGTTTTTTTCATCTGGAAGTAAGGAGCAGCATTAAAACTTAAAACGAACAAAAATTATTACCCATATGAGGGGCTCACCTCCTCCTAATACCTCGCTCTTTACGCTAAAGTATTTTTAGTAATGTCAACTACTTATTCTACGGCTTTTGTGATTCAGGGGTCATTCTTAACGAATTGGGACAAAATTTAAGATTTAGTGTAAAGAGAGAGGTACTGACGAGGGGGCAAACCCTCTCATATGTGTAATAAAAACATGAGAATAAAAAATTCTTTACGTAAGCTAATTTATAAGTTACGTATATCTTTACTAATAAAAAGATTCATAAAAAATTAAAAGTTCTAGTTGCCTTTTTAATTAACCAAAAAATTGGAGGGCAACTAGGCTTCCTCCCCCGCTCTTTTTTTCTCAAAATCATTCGATCAAAATTATGAGAAAGCCATTTAGCCAAAAACAATAAATAAATACGCAAATTTCGTTTTAATTATTCCTCTGCGGAGAGCCAAAATCAAACCATGCATTGATTCAAAAACGTTCAGAAATTAAAAAAAAAAAACAAGTTTTTTCAACTGAAAGTAAGGAGCGACATTAAAACTTAAAAAGAACAGAAATTACTTCGTATATGAAAGGGGCTGCTTCCTCATCAACGCCCCGCTCTTTACGCTAAAGTTTTTTACTGTTTTAAAAAGAAGAGTTGAGAGAAAGAGTCAAACTTTAGCGTAAAGAGCGGGGCGGTGATGAGGAAGCAGCCCCTTTCATATACGAAATAATTTCTGTTCGTTTTAAGTTTTAATGTCGCTCCTTACTTTCAGTTGAAAAAACTTGTTTTTTTTATTTAATTCTTAAAAGGGTCCAATTAATCAAGATACCAAGTAAATTACAAGTAAAAAACCAAACAAAAATGCTGATTTTCTTGAAATATTTTGAATCGCTCCCTCAGCACTTCCAGCTTTATTCCAGTCCGTATTTCGTTGGAAGCAATACAGAACAGTTTTCCTCTTGCTAAGCAGTTTAGTTATCCTTGAAGTCCCTATGCAGATCCTTCATTAGAGTTTAATCATGTAACTACAAGATAATAGATCCAGGATAATTTTGAGGAGAAACTTTGATGGCGAATATGAATTCGCCTTAATACGTGGAAAATATCCCTATATCTTGAAATTGCTTGACAGTATATTCCAAAGTTCCATTCCTTTATTCGTATACAGTACTATGTCCAAACTATTTAAGGAACTATTGTTAGGAGCCATATACAGATAAATGAATTCACAACAAACGGCTATTTACAATAAGTTTCAAAACTGACATTGCACAGTACGCTTTTTAGATATAAGAAATAAAATAAAAATAAGTGTAAAACAAAGTATTGAAATAAAAAACGTTTGAACCTGAAGGCTTAGAATTAGAATGTAAAAATTGGCTTAAAATTTTTCAGTTATCTTTAATCAAACAGTTCTTTGTAACGGACTGTAAGGAAGGAGCGGCGCATCTCAATAGTGGCCGGACTCTAAAATGCGGAATTTTGATATCAGTAGACATACCAAAATAATGAGACTATTATACTGATTCCAAATATAAAAGATCCATTAACTTTAATGATGTCCATCAAAGGCTACGAGCCTGAAAAAATTTGTTTGATTTTCAAAAAAAGGGTTGATGCACCCCTAAAAGTCAAGAAATGAAAAATGAAAATCACACCATTAGAATTCAGCGTGCTCATGAACCCTATTGTAAAAGTTTCAAGAGTCTTTTTTTTTGCAGAAAAAGACCACGGTTGCGTGTTCATCTTTTTGTTATCCAAAGGGATGACCGAATCAAACCAATAGGCCTAAAATCAAACAGTTCGTGGTAACGAACTGTAGTTACATGAGAATCATACTTTTAAACTGATTTTAAATATATAAGTTACATCGAATTTAGTCTTACCCGTCAAAAGTTACAAGCCTGAGAAAATATGCCTTATTTTAGAAAATACGTAGAAACACCTCTTAAAAGTCATAGAATCTTAACGAAAATCACACCGTCAAATTCAGCGTATCAGAGAACCCTACTGTAGAAGTTTCAAGCTCCTATCTACAAAAATATGGAATTTTTTATTTTTTTGCCAGAAGATAGATCACGGATGCGTGTTTATTTGTTTTTTTGTTGTTTCTTTTTCCAGGCATGATCGTATCGACCCAATGGTCCTGGCATGTCTGGAGAGGGATCATGTAGCAGAAATTAAATGTTTTAGCACCCTTTTTAAGTGACCAATAAAATTGGAGGGCACCTTGGCCGCCTCCCATGCTCATTTTTTCCCAAAGTCACCGGGTCAAAATTTTGAGCAGTCGAAAAACCTAATAACTATGCCTTTGGGGACAAATTAATCCCCCAAAGTCTCCGGGGGAGGGGCTGCATGTTAAAGACTTTGACCATTGTTTACATAGAGTAATGGTTATTGGGAAGTGTACAGACGTTCTCAGGGGGAATTTTTCGCGTTGGAGGGGGGTCTAGGGGAGGGAATTAAGTGGGAGGATCTTTCCATGGAAAAATTTATCATGAGGAAGGGAATTTCCACGAAGGAGGCGCAGGATTTTCTAGTATTATTTAAAAAAACAATGAGAAAATACATAAAACAGTTTTTTCAACTGGAAGTAAGGAGCAGCATTAAAACTTAAAACGAACAGAAATTATTGCATATTTAAGCGTGTTTGTTTCCTCCTCAATACCTCGCTCTTTACGAAAAAGTATTTTTAGCAATTTCAACTATTTATTCTACGGCCTTTTTGATTCAGGGTTCATTTTTAAAGAATTTGGACCAAATTCAAAATTTAGTGTAAAGAGCGAGGTATTGACGAGGGAGCGAACCCCCTCATATATGTAATGAAAATATACAAAAATATAGAATTCTGCTCGTAAAGCTAATTCTTAAGTTACGTATATTTATTACTAATAAAAACGTTCGTTAAGAAAGAAAATTCTAGTTGCATTTTTAAATAACCAAAAACTGGAGGGCAACTAGGCCTCCTCTCCCACCTCTGTTCTTATCAAAATCGTCCCAAAACCTTAAAAAAAAAAAAAAATATGAGAAAGCCATTTAGCAAAAAAATAACATACAAGTTCCGTTTCAAATATACATGTCCGGTGAGCCAAAATCAAAGTGGACATTAATTCAAAAACGTCCAGAAATTCAACAGAAACAAGTATTTCCAACTGAAAGTAAGGTGAAATTAAAACTTAGAACGAACAGAAATTATCCCGTATATGAAAGGGGCTGTCCCCACCTCAACGACCCGCTCTTTACGCTACATTTTTTTATTGTTTTAAAAAGTAGAACTGTGACAAAGAGTATAACTTTAGCGTAAAGAGTGGGACTTTGCGGAGAGAATAACCCCAAACAGATATTAAAACTTCCAGTGTCCTTTTTAATTGACCGAAATGATTGGAGGGCAACTAGCCCCCCTACCATCCCCTGTTTCCTCTCAAAGTTGTTAGATCAAATTTTGAGATTACCATGTTGCTTAGCATAGTTAAAAAGCACAGTAACTATGATCACAGGGAAAATGTGATACCCAAAGCCCCTTAGGAAACGTCAGTAAGCCATTAAATTTGTCTATTCATTACCTATTGTATTTGTTATAGGGTAAACATAAACGAACAAAAATTATTACGTATGTGAAGGGGGTGCCTCCTCCTCATCCTCAAAACCTCGCTCTTTATGCTAAATTTTAGTTTTTGTCAGAATGATTCGTGAAAGACAAGGGCCGATTAATTTGGATAATATACTTTTTAAAAGTTCTAAGAAAATTTCAGCGTAAAGAGCAAGGTATTGAGGAGGGAGCAACCCTTCTCATATACGTTATAATTTCCTTTCATTTTTAGTTCTGACTAATAAAAAAAACTTTTTCTACAAAATAAGTTTTTCAAAAAAAAAAAAAATTAAAGAACTCGATTAAGCCAAAAATGAACAAAAAAAAGGAATCAAATAATCTACCAAGCATACAACTACCACAAATCAGCATCAATAAACAAATGAAAGCCAAAACGAATAGACCGAGTCAAACTCGAAACGAGCAAAAGTTAACATGAGTAGGATTCAAAACCCCCTGCTTTTTAAAAGCCAGACTATAATTTGCACTTTACTGAAAAAATTCAAATGGATATGCATTGTCAATTTAATATACAAATGCTGATATTTATTCCTTAAAATCTTTATTAATTTTGATTTCTTCAAGTTATAAAAGTGAAAATATTTGAAAGAATTTTAATAGTTGAGCTTATTTTCAGCTTAATACCCTCAGTGGTTCTTGGTTTATAACTAAAATGTCTTATTGGCAACCAGCATACAGACAGTACGTTTTCATTTATTTTTAATGCAACATTTGGTTTTTAAGCATAATGGGCAAATTACGTAACTGTGGGGGGTTGACCTACCCAATAACCCTAGAGATTTAGTTACTAGACTGTTCAGCGTTGCTGAACAAAATGGCTTTCTTAAAATTTGGCTTGGTGAATCGTATTTTTAAAAATGAGGAAGAATGAAAAAAAAAAATCGAAGACAGGAACGTAACGCCAAATTTTAATAAAAGGTGGAGCCCGCCTCAGATGAAAAACATTGAAAACAGAATTTACACAGAAATATAATCTAAATCCACTACTACAACCTTATATCTGATATTAGGGTGTGCAAAAGCAGAGAATGGCTTGCCCCCATCCCCCATTGCTCTTTTTCGGTGAGGGGTCTTGAGACAGAGATCAGGACCGCCAGTTCGTACTTTGAGAAGTCTAGTGCCGTATCCTTTACTTTACATATTTTCAATATGCTAAATCCTAAACGATATTTGGGTTCATTATTTGGTTTTCTATTTTAAGATTTAAACACTTGTATAGGTAATCTCAATATTCTTTAAGAAACAGATTTCTCTTTTCATCTCATAGCAGTCTGAGCACTTCAAAAGCATTTTAAAATTCCAATGATAGGGGTGACTGTTAAAGCCAATCTTCTAAAGTGATGTAAAATGTTAAAACCAACCATAAAGAACTCGAAAGATTTTATCGGAGCAAAACAGTAGAAAAAAAAATCAACCGCTCTTCAGGAACGCTTGAATTTTTTCATTAGAAATTCTACTTGCACCGTGGAATATAGATATGGTAAATGGAACACTTTCCTCTGGGGTCTATAATTTTAGGACTGGGGACAGGACATGCTTTTTTTCTCGAACTATTGAACTCACATAGTCAATTTAAACTCATATTGTGTCAGACAATCGTGCAATCTTACGGGCGTGTTTTCGTGAGAATTTATTTATAAAATCGACTTAATCTACAAAAAAAATCAGTCGTGGTTTGCATCTAATAAGTCTATGATGTCACAAGTAATATTAATGTCACAGTTAAAAAAAAAGCTTAGATGAATAGGAAGATAAGTCTGCAAACCAAGAATAGAATATTGGAGGGTACAGTGATGACATTGGTCAAATATAGCTCTGAAGCATGGGCGTTCTGAAAATTTGATGAAGATTTACTTGACGTTTTCCAGAGCAATTGCCTACGGATTGTTCTGGGTACCCGGCTGACTGACCATGTTTCAAAGTAGGCTGTACGAAAAATGTGGTTCAATCCCGCTTTATAGGCTATAACGAAAGAAAAGTTAAGATGGCTAGTGGAAGTTCTTCGGATGAAGGGTGACATATTGCCGAAAATTGTCCTTTTCGGCCAACTGTCTAGGGCTAAGCGGAAAGCAGGTCGTCTTCGTCTGGGATGTCATAAAGAAAGATTCAAGGGAAATAGGAACTTCCTAGGAGGGTGTAAAGAGGAAGGCTTTGAATGATTGGGATAGGAGGAGCGTGCGTAGCTGTGTTGGCCTTTGGGGGCTTGGTGCCGCAGTGAGTTGTTAGTAGAAGTAGTAGTAATAGTAAACCTCACAAATGAGGCTTAAATTGAATACAGCTGGGCTTAGACCTGCAGTCGTCCCAAAACTGGGTCCTTGTTTGACCTATGACTCTATTACTCCCCACTAGTCTAATTTCAAGTCAAAAGGGTTCAAATTAACGACACCTTTACATTTAACTTTCTGTTATTAATTACTATTCCTGAGACTTGGACATTCAGTATTGAATGCTTAATAATTCTAATTGTTTGGAAACCTAATCTACAAAAAACATGAAATTTCGTATTTTCTCACATGATAACGGAGGTTTGGAGGTGGGAACGGAGAAGATGGTTTTGAAATATATATAGTAAACACAGTACCCTGGTGATTTCATTCTATAGTCTAGCTCGTTAGTTAGATATTTAAGTTAGTTAGAGGGTTAAGTTAGTTAGTTATTTAAGTTTGTTGGGTAATGAAGTTGGTTAAGTAGTTAGGTTAGTTAGGCAGTTAAGTTAGTAAGGAAGATAAGTTAGTTAGGTAGTTAAGTAAGTTAGTTGTGGAGTAGGTATGTTAAGCAAGTAAGTTAGTTAGGTAGTTAGGTTAGCTAGGTAGTTAATTGCTTTATCGATTACAATTTTATACTAGGTAAATGAATCAAATAGTAACACCTATTGAAGTATATTTTTTTAAGCCTTCGAATACTCAATCCCATAATAAACATCCGATAGCACCTCAATAACCTTTTCGATTATTAATTTGTGGAAAGTCGGATAGTGGTAAAACCAATTTACTTTTAAATTTAAAATCTGACTTTTTATGTTTTGATAAAGTTTATTTAAAAGCTAAAGATCTCGAAGAAGACAGATATCAAAATATAATTCAAACCAAAAACAGTTTTGAAGGAAAAAGTGAACAGACATATTGTTTGCAAGTAATGATAAAGGCGATATCGTAGAAGTGAATGACTTAGGCCTTAATTGCATGAATTTAGATTTTTTTGACGATTTTGTAGCAGAAAAGAATCAGAAAAATATTGAATAGATTATTCGTGAGACGTTCATCAACTGTATCCATTTCTCAAAGTTGTCTTAATAGCCCTAAAATAATAAGATTGAACTATAATGGTTTTGCGTTTTTCGAATGTTCTAATGCAGGCGAAATTGATAGAATCAGACAACATCACGCCTCTAACTAAAAATTAAATAAAAAAAACTAGTTTTTTAAACTGAAAGTAAGGAGCGATATTAAAACTTAAAACGGACAGAAATTACTCCGTATATGAAATGGGTTGTCCCCTCCGCAATCCCTCACTCTTTACGCTAAAGTTTGATTCTTTGCCACAATTCTACTTTTTAAAACAATTAAAAACTTTAGCGTAAAGAGCGAGGGATTGCTGAGGGGACAACCCATTTCATATACGGAGTAATTTCTGTCCGTTTTAAGTTTTAATATCGCTCCTTACTTTCAGTTTAAAAAACTAGTTTTTTTATTTAATTTCTGAACGTTTTTGAATTATTGCATTTTTGATTTTGGCCCTCCGCACATTAATTAGTAAAATTAAATTTGCATATTAATTTTTTTCTGATTAAACGGCTTTCTCTTAGTTTTGATCAGACGATTTTGAAAAAATGGCTATCTCAAAATTTGGATCCGTTGACTTTGGGAAAAAAATGAGCGTGGGAGGGGGCCTAGGTGCCCTCCAATTTTTTTGGTCACTTAAAAAGGGCACTAGAACTTTTCATTTCCGTTAGAATGAGCCCTCTTGCGAGATTCTAGGACCACTTGGTCGATACGATGACCCCTGGGGAAAAAAAAAACAAAAAAAAAAAACAACAAATAAACACGCACCCGTGATCTGTCTTCTGGCAAAAAATACGAAATTCCACATTTTTGTAGATAGGAGCTTGAAATTTTTGCTATAGGGTTCTCTTATACGCTGAACAAGATGGTGTGATTTTCGTTAAGATTCTATGACTTTTAGGGGGTGTTTCCCTCTATTTTCCAAAATAAGGCAAATTTTCTCAGGCTCGTAACTTTTGATGACAAAGATTAAATTTGACGAAACTTATATATCTAGAATCAGCATAAAAATTCGATTCTTTTGATGTATCTTTTAGCATCAAAATTCCGTTTTTTAGAGTTTCGTATACTATTGAGCCGGGTCGCTCCTTACTACAGTTCGTTACCACGAACTGTTTGAAAAGAAAATAATTAGGTATTTCGGGGCTTCTGACATTATTACTCCTTTGCGGAAGTTAGGCTCAAAATTGGAAAAGGATTATATTTTTTCTCTGGGCCCCTTCCACCTCTTAGTTCGTTTATTTTCCCATTAGTTTTCTCCTGTTTTCGCTTTATAGTTGTGCTATCTATTAGCAGTACTTTCATTAGTTGAGTTATGGTTGTGGTATATATGTTTTATCTCTCGTATAGTTATGTTATTTTCAAATTTTACTCCATAATAGAGAGGCTCCGAACACCCAGCATTGTATATTAAGCTCTGAATTTAACGTTTTTTTCTAACGTGACCAGATTCGTCCTGCGCCCTGCGCCCTTTTCATTGAATTTTTCTTCCCCCATGACATATTTCTCCAAGGAAAAATCCTCCCACATAGCCCCCTCCCCTCAACCCTACCCCCAAAACCAAAAAAATCCCCCTGAAAACGTCTGTACACTTCCCAATAACCATTATTATATGTAAACACTGGTCGAAGTTTGTAACTTGCAGCCCCTCCCCCAGGGACTGTGGGGGAGTAAGTCATCCCCAAAGACATAGTTATTATAGTTTTTGACTATGCTGAACAAAATGGCTATCTCAAAATTTTGATCCGTTGACTTTGGGAAAAAATGAGCTTGGGAGAGGGCCTAGATGCCCTTCAATTTTTTTGGTCACTTAAAAAGGGCACTAGAACTTTTCATTTCCGTTAGAATGAGCCCTCTTGCGACATTCTAGGACCACTTGGTCGATACGATGACCCCTGGGGAAAAGAAAAAAAACAAAAAAAAAAACAAACAAACAAATAAACACGCACCCGTGATTTGTCTTCCGGCAAAAAATACAAAATTCCACATTTTTGTAGATAGGATCTTGAAACCTCTACAGTAAGGTTCTCTGATACGCTGAATCTGATGGTGTCATTTTCGTTAAGATCCTACGACTTTTAGGGCGTGTTTCCCCCTAATTTCCTAAATAAGGCAAATTTTCTCAGGCTCGTAACTTTTGATGGGTTAGACTAAACTTGATGAAACTTATATATTTAAAATCAGCATTAAAATGCGATTCTTTTGATGTAGCTATTGATATCAAAATTCAATTTTTTAGAGTTTTGGTTACTATTGAGCCGGATCGCTCCTTACTACAGTTCGTTACCACGAACTGTTTGAAAAAAAATTCTTAACTATTTAATCATGCTACAAAGGGTCATGGTTTTTATTTTACGAAATAAAACCAGTAAAGATAACAGTGAAAGTATATTGCTCGATGATATTTGTAATCTTTATTTATAGGGTAAGGGCTTAATTAATTTTGTCGTCAGACAAGTTAGACAATGATGCTATTACTTTACAAAACTTGAAAATTATTTTAAATGATTTCAAGGGTGAAGTTGTTTACCAAAAAATTCTTACAAGCAGTATTTAAGTGACAATAGATTAATAGATTAATAATAGATTAATAATATATAATAAAAGATTAATGGTAATAGATTAATAATAGATTAATAGACTAATAATAGACTAATAAATAATAATAGACTAATAATAGACTAATAATAGATTAATTAACAGATTAGTTAATAGATTAACTGACATTTATCAATCACCTGATAATTAGTTGACTAGAATCAATGGTGAAGAATTATTCGTAAAAAATACTTTCAAAATAATAAAAGAACATGTAGATATGGAAAATAGAAAAACTAAAAATGTTGCAAACTCAAAAAATGGTGCAAATGCAGATAATCTTTCAAAGTTAAATGATTTCAAACAAGAAATTATCAAAGATCAAATCCCAAATAATTTGAAATTAAGTGAACACATTAGCAAGTTTACTAAAATTTATCAATTACCTCACAATATATTGACTTGAGTTGATGACAAAGGATTAGAAAAAAATACCTTAAATGTAACAAAAGAAGATATTAATGCTGAAATTAGAAGAATTAGAAATGTTGCAAACACCATAAATGGTGCAGAGCAAGTTAATCTTTCGACGTTATTTGTATACTCGAAAGGATTTATGCAGTTATCTGAACATTTTGGAAATGTTATAATAAATGTACTTGAAAAAGATCCCGATGAAGTATTTCGAAGAGAATGGAAGGACGATCGAAGTAAGATAAATAATAATATATCTTTTACTAGATAAAATAATTCACTAATAAATGGAAAGTTTTACTGTGTACACAATTAATGTATCCCCCTTTCCAAAAAGAAAAAATCAAAGAATGCTTTAACGCTAAACAAAATGTGTAACTCTTGTAAGCCATACCAGAGAAAATGATAGAGAACCCATTCAATTTCTTTTAAAAAAAGGCAAGTGAATAAAATAGAAAAAAATAAAAAATAAAATAAAAGATGTGATATAGATGATTCATACAAACAGCTGGTCCAAAATGAAAGATTTGGCCCGTTTTTAATTTAAATTTAAGTAAGGAGCAACATTAAAACTTAAAACGAACAGAAATTACTTCGTATATGAAAGGGGCTTTTCCTCCTCAACGCCCCGCTGTTTGCGCTAAAGTTTGACTCTTTATCTTAACTCTACTTTTTAAAACAGTAAGAAACTTTAGCGTAAAGAGCGGGGCGTTGAGTAGGAATAGCCCCTTTTATATACGGAGTAATTTCTGTTCATTTTGAGTTTTAATGTTGCTCCTTACTTTCAGTAGAAAAAACTTTTCATATATATTTTTTCATTTTTTTAAATAATGCTACAAAATCCTGCGCCCCCTTCATTGAAATTCTCTTCCCCCATGAGAAGTTGTTCCTGGGAAATATCCTCCCACGAAACCTCCCACCCCCTCAACTCCCTCCCTAAACCGAAAACATCCCCCCTGAAAACGTCTGTACACTTTAACCATTACTATATGTAAACAAAGGTCAAAGTTTGTAGCTTGCAACCCCTCCAACGGGGAGTGCGGGGAGCAAGTTGTCCGTAAAGACATAGTTATTAGGTTTTTCGACTATGATGAATAAAATGGATTTTGAATTCTCAGAATGGATCTCAATGGATGAATGAATGGATGAATGGATCTCAGAATTCTGATCCGGTGACTTTTGAGAAAAATGAGCGTGGGAGGGGGTCTATAGGTGCCCTCCAATTTTTTTGGTCACTTAAAAAGGCACTAGAACTTTGAATTTCCATTAGAATGAGCCCTTTCACGACATTCTAGGACCACTCAGTCAATACGATCACCCCTGGGGAAAAAAAACAAACAAACAAACAAACAAAAAAACAAATAAACACGCATCCGTGATCTGTCTTCTGGCAAAAAATGCGAAATTCCACATTTTTGTAGATAGGAGGTTAAAACTTCTATTACAAGGTTCTCTGAGACGCTGAATCTGATGATTTTATTTTGGTTAAGATTATATGACTTTTAGGGGGTGTTTACCCCTATTTTCTAAAATGAGGCAAATTTTCTCAGGCTCGTAACTTTTTATGGGTATGACTAAACTAAATGAAACTTATATATTTAAAATCACCATTAAAATGCGATTCTTTTGATGTAGATATTGGTTGTCTTAACTTGACCTCCGCCAAGTCGTCCTCAGTGCTCAAATAAATAAGAAAGAGGAAAAAGAAAAAAAGAAACAAAGAAGAAACAACAACAAAATCTAACCTTCTTAAGTGAACTGTACGAGAGGAAAAAAGACACTGAATCAAACAGTTTATGGTAACGAACTGTAGTAAGGAGCGACCCGGCTCAATAGTAACCAAAACTCAATAGCTACATCAAAAGAATTGCATTTTAATGCTGATTTTAAATATATAAGTTTCATCAAGTTTAGTATCACCCATCAAAAGCTACGAGCCTGAGTAACAGCCCCTAAAAGTCATAGAATCTTAACGAAAATCACACCATCAGATTCAGCGTATCGGTTAACGATTTTGTAGAAGTTTCAAGCTCCTATCTACAAAAATGTGGAATTTTGCATTTTTTTGCCACAAGACAGATCACGGATGCTTGTTTATTTGTTTGTTGTTTTTTTTTCCAGGGGTGATCGTATCGACCCAGGGTCCTAAAATGTTGCGAGAGGTCTCATTCTAACGGAAATGAAAAGTTCTAGCACTCTTTTTAAGTGACCAAAAAAATTTGAGGGCACCTAGGCTCCCTCCCACGCTAATTATTTTCCAAAAGTCACCGGATCAAAATTCTGAGATAGCCGTTTTATTCAACGTAGTCGAAAAACCTTATAACTATGTTTTTAGGGACGACTTACTCCCCCACAGTCCCCGTGGGAGGGGCTACAATTTACAAACTTTGACCAGTGCTTACAAATAGTAATGGGCACTGGCAAGTGTACAGACGTTTTCGGGGGATTTTTTTGTTGGCAAGGAGGGTTTGAGAAGAGGGAGATATATTGGAGGAACTTTCCGTGGAGGAATTTTCCATGGGAGAAGAAAATTTCCATTAACGGAGCGCAGGATTTTACTCTTTTAAAAAGTAGTGTTGAGAGAAAGAGTCAAACTTTAGCGTAAAGAGCGGGGCGATTAGGAGGGAGCAACCCCTTTCATATACGAAGTAATTTCTGTTCGTTATAAGTTTTAATGTCGCTCCTTACTTTCAGTTAAAAAAAACTTGTTTTTTTATTTAATTATTAGCAAAGATCACGCAGGCAGTGAAGATGTTAAAGTAGAATAGTCAAAGCCTCGGATGTTTTTTTTATACCTTCAAGTTTTTTTTTTGGAGGAACAGAAAGTAAGTCGGTGAAACCAGATTCGAATATTAGAAGCTAAAACAATGCTAACTATTAAGTATAGTTTTGAATCGTGGGTGCTTTGGCAGAAGGAAGCAGCCCCTTTCATATACGAAGTAATTTCTGTTCGTTTTAAGTTTTAATGTCGCTGCTTACTTTCAGCTAAAAAAAACTTGTTTTTTTAATTTAATCAAACAACAAAAATTAACTTGAAATCAATGAAAGAGAAGTAACCAATTAGATTGAATAAGTATCCTTTGCCTTGCAACAGATTTCGCCTGTCTACAATTTCGGTTTTCATTAGATATGCGGACAGGTTGTCTTAAATTAGACTGGGCGAAAATATTCATAAAGTCTTTTAATATTAAATTGTTATAAATTGGGCTTAAGGAAATATCTCCCGTGTCTCTATTTATAGCAAAATTTCTATTACTATGTTGTTGTTTTTTTAATCTCAATTGCCTCTTTAAAAGATTTCGGTAGGCCATTTACGATAGATATTAAAGTTGCCTCTTCAAAAAAAAAAAAACTAAATGGTCAGGATTTTCGTATATATGCTGGGCCAGAGCGTAATCAAAGTTGTCATTTTTATTTTCAAATCTCAGGGACTTATCTATCCAAATTTTGTGTTCATGCAATCGTTCTCCTAGTAGTTGATGGGTCCTGCAAATGTAAAATTTTCCACATGAACACGGGACTCTTTAGACACCAATACCTAATATAGGGTCCATTTTATCCTTTCTCGAGCTGAAAAAATGTTCAACTTTTTGTTCAGTCTTGAAAGAAACAAAATGTGAAGTATTTACCAAGAGAACCCGCTGTTCAGTTCATGCTCGATGATTTTAAGAAAACTAACCCAAATGAAAAATCCTCTACTGCTTTTTATGTCGCTATGATGTACAGCATAAATGTATGTTTGAAAATGCCAAAGAGCGTAAACACCGTGAAAAAAAGGACGAAAATAAACAGTTAAGTTAATCAGACAAGAAGGCAATGGAAAATCATAACCAAATGACACGAATAGCTCAGCAGGAGCTGGAAAAAGATGCACATTACCCTCATGGGGTGTAGAAAGTAGTGTACGAAGTAGTACAAAAAGGTGCTTATGCTGCCCATTATGCCAAAAATTAAGAAGTCACACTTCAACAGCCGTCTAATGGTCATCAATGATACTTTCACTGCCTTCGAAGTGTCCACGAGAGCACATATTGCATGGTGTGGCATAGATCCGTCTACGGCAGGTCTGCTGATGGTGTGGTCTCAGCCATATATAGTTTAATCCGTGTGCTGGGAGAAGGGAAAGAATTTGTTTTGTGGTGTTGCAATTGCTTGGCTTAAAATATAAATAGTATTCTGTTTAGTGTACTAGTTTGTATCGTGAATCAAAGTTTGTGACCCAACACAATTAGCTTGAAGTACCAAAACAAGCATATATAACGGCAGCCGATATCGAGGGCTGAATCGAAAGGAAGAAAAGAAATCAGGGTGTTGTTGAGGATTTGGAGGATCTAGTAACCCTAGTACAAAATTGTAAGAAAACACTCGTGTAAAGGTTCTGGACACAACAGGTTTTTTCATTTGAAAAAAATGAAATGTCAACTAAAAAGGGCTGCGAACAGGATCCAGTCGTGCTGAAGAGAACAGTTCAGACTACACTTCAAAAGGATCAGAAAGACCTGCACTACAAGTACGATTTTTACGGCACTACAACACTTTGATTTCCTGAAACAGATATCACAGCCCATGAAAGAGGGTCCAAAGAGGATTTAAAAAAAGGAATTCTGAGACTACACTTATCCGATGAGCAGAGAAGGTACTTTTGGCATGATTTACCAGTGCTTGAAGGTTCACCTAATCTAACCATGTGTTTTGAAAGATTCTAAAGCGATGCTGTTTAAACAACGACAAAATAAGTAATTTAATATTCATTTCTTCTTGTAAATTCGAGTAAAAATGCCTAAATTGAATTTGGCACTAATCACAACTTTTTTGGTGTTGTTGTGGAATCCGACAAGGCGTAAACTTATTTTATCATTACTTAAATATCATCACTCAAACATTATCTTTCAGTGTTCTAAAGAGATTTTCAATTGTTTCATTATTTATGTTTTACTTTTGTATTGTCCCAAGTTTTTTTGAGAAGTTGTGCCAACGATTGAGTTACTTATTTTTTTTTGTATAATTTAAATTAAAACAATTACATTACCTGAAATCCTGGAGTACAAAAATAGAAAGAACGGACTACAAATAGGTAGAGTCCAGGCACGTACGCAAGAATTTTATTCGGGGGGGGGGGAAACCTTCGAAACAGCAGATATAAAGTAGCACTTTCTTTATTTAGTAATGCAAATAGCACGTACACCGGAAAATACAGATTAACTTTAATCTGTAGTATTGTAGCGGATGGAGGGAAGAAGATTGAAGCCTCAAAAGTACGTTTTAGGCTCAGGTTATGTTCATAGCGATTTAGAACCAGTGATTAATCTATTATAACCACTGAAAGGGAAATTTTAGGGTTAACAATGCAATATGGGTGTTGTGAGGGGTAGTTCTTCTATTGCAAAAACGTAGATTTTAATGAAGAATGATAGTTTCCAAAACTGATCCATTAAAAGCTGTACTTTATCTTGAAAAGGGGGGATAAACGCCCTTATACCAAGGATAATTCTATTTTGCTGTGGAAAGCAAACTCTCTTTACAAAAAAATAACAGTCCAATTGCTAATTACTTCAAAGAGGGTAAAAAGTTAGACAGAAAATGGGTTAATAATTGGGCAATAACTTGACCGGATTGTTGCATGCTGTAAAATCCCCCAAAAAAGGCTTCACACATGTATCTAGATTCTTAATAAATATCCTACTTTTGCCAGAAATCCAAAGAAACCATGGTGAAATTAAACATTTCACAAAATGTCGGTGGGGGAGGCAGGCCCGAAGCCCCCCCCCTGCATACGTGCCAGGTAGAGTCGTTAAAGGTAAAGTTTCAAAGTACTTCGATGAAACGATGGTCCTTAGGAAATTAATTACAAAAACAATTTTTTCAACTGAAAGTAAGGAGCAAGATTAAAACTCCAAACGGACGAGAATTATTACGCATATGAGGGGGGTCACCCTCTCTCAAAGGGGTCACCATTAGCTCTTTTAAAAGTTCTAAAAGAACTTTAGCGTAAAGAACGAAATATTGAGGAAAGGTCAATCCCCCCCTCATATACGTAATACTAATAACGTTCTAACTTTTAAAGTTTGCTCCTTACTTTCACTTAAAAAAATGTTTTTAATTAATTTCTGATCGTGCTTTAGAGAATGCTGGGAAATCCGGCTCCTCTTCCAAGGAAAATTCCCTCCCCCAAGAAAAACTCTTCCGTGGAAAGCTCCTCTCGAGCATCCCCTCCACCTGAAAATTTCTCCTAAAAACGTCTTAGCCCTCTTGTAATGTTCTATGATTACTCGTCCGATACGATCATCCCAGCGAAAAAAAAAACGAATAAACACGCATCTGTGATCTTTCTTCCACCAAAAAGTGCAAAGTTCCACATTTTTGTACCTAGAAACCTCTACAATAGGGTTCTTTGATTTGCTGAATATGATGGTGTCATTTTCATTAAGATCGCTTGATGTTTTGGGGATATTTATCCCTTTTTTAAAATTATGTAGACTCTTTTGATGAACTCTTTCTCGTAAATTTTGATGAGTAACATTAAATATTATGAATTTCACATACTGTGAATAAGCATAAAAATTGGATTCTTTTCATGTATCTATTGTTATTAAATAATTTTTTTTAGCTAAAAGTAAAAAGCGACATTATAACTTATAACGACCAGCAATTATTCCGTATACGAAAGGGGCTGTCCCCTCCTCAACGCCCCGCTCTTAACGCTAAAGATTGCCCTTTTGTCACAACTCTAGCTTTTTAAAGTAATAAAAAATTTTAGCGTAAAACTTGGGGCGTTGAGGAGGGGAAATTCATGTAAGGAATAACTTCTGTTTCGTTTCAAGTTTTAATGTCACTCCTTACTTTCACTTAAAAAACTTGTTTTTGTTTATTTAATTTCTGAACGTTTTTCTGCTAATGCAGGTTCGAATTTGGCTCAGCGTACATGAACAATTAAAACGGAATTTACATAGTCATTTTCGTAAAGTTTATCCCCGTGTAAAATTTCCTTTGAAATGTTTAACTCCAGAAACTACCCTCCCAATCTGATAAATCTTACCATGTAAAACAAAAATTATTTAATATGTGTACGAGGGGGCTGTCTCCTCTTACAATGCCAGGAAATCTGGCTCCTTCCTCCATCGAAAATTCCTTCCCCTCACGGGAAATCCCTCGATGTAAATTTCTAGCCGCATAAAATACCCCCCCTCCCCGAGTAACAATCCCCCCAGACAATTTCAATCAAGCTGAAAACTACTCCTGAAAAATTTCGTGGCTTAGAAATTTTCTTAGCTCACTTCTATTTGAAAAGAATTTAATTTCTGATTGTTTTTAAAATCACAATGTATATGCCCCTCCATGGAAAATTTTTCTCATAAACACCCCCACCCTTTTGATGGAAAGGTGCTCCCGCATAAAATTCCCACTGGAGAATATTTCCTGTGGAAAACTCCTCCATGATTGTCTAGAGATATGTCTAGAGATTGTCTAGCGATACTCTAGACAATTTTAACCTGGTAAATATCGCCACAGACAATTCCTTTTAATATCTCTACATGTAAAATTGAGTTGGCAAACAGAAAGTGAGACAAATAAAAATAATTTTGTACAGGAATCGTGGCAAATTGTCCCAGTGTAAAATTTCCCTTGAAAAGTCCCCCCGAGAACTCCCCCATAGGAAATGATCCCCGTGGAAATCTCTCAGAAGAAAATTTTCAGTCGTCCCAGGAAAATGTCTGTATACTTCTCAATAAGAAATAATACTATCCGTAAAAAATGGGCAAAATTCCCTACTTACAAACTTTTCCCCAGGGGCTGTGGAGGGTTATGTTATCCTCAAAGACATAGTTACTGAGCTTTCCAACTATGCTGAACAAAATGACCGTCTCAGAATTTTTATCGAATGGATTTTAGAAAGAAAGGTTGGTAGGAGGGGCCAGTTGTACTTCAATCTTTTTGATTAATTAGAGAGGGTACTAGAACTATTAATTTTTGTTCGAATGAGCCCTTTCTCGATATTCTAGGAGTATTGGTTCGATGCGATCACCCATGGAAAAAAACAACAACAAATGAATAGGTCTACGCATCCGTGATCTTTCTTCTGGCAAAAATTTAAGAATTCCAACTTTTTCATATTGAACGTTTAAACTTCTACATCAGGGTTCTTGATACATTGAATCTGATGGTTTGGTTTTCATTAAGATTCCTTGACTTTTAGGGGATGTTTCCTCCTTTTTTGATAATCAGGGAAATTTTTCTCAGCCTCGTAGCTTTTGATGTGTAACACTAAACTTAATGATTCTTGTATATTTGAAATTAACAAGGTTTACCAATTTTTTTGATATATCTATTGATATCAAAACTTCGTTTTTTAGAGCTTCAGTGACTATTGCCGCATCGGTCCTTACTTTCACATCATTGCCATAAACTGTTTGATCAAAACTCTGTTTCTTTGAGTTTTGGTTACTATTGAGCCGCATCACTCTTTATATACAGTTTTTTACTACGAACAGTTTGATTGGATATCAAATGGATATTCAGATACGCCCGGTCCAATAGAATGAACAAAAATTGCCACAATCCGGCAGGTTCTTGCCACTGATTTATGAGTGAACCAAGGGAAAGGAAAAAGGAAGATAGCTAAAAAAAAATTGGCCTGGATCAAGTTCTTTCACTTTAACGGAAAGAGTCAAAGGTAAATCACATATCAAAATGAATTTCGGAGGCAGCTCTATCTGACAGTGCGAACAAAATGGATTCCTTCAAATCTTTTTGCAATTCAGAATTACAGGAAGTGGATTATCTTATGAAGTTACAACATGAAGACCTTGTGTTTTTCTCTGTTTTTTGTAAAGGAAACAGGAAACTTACGCTATAAAATAGAAATTTCGTTGAAGTCTCTCGCAGTTTAACCAAACGCAGATCGAAGGTAAATTGCATATCATAATGATTCTCAGAGGCAGCTCTATCTGACGGTGCGAAAAAATGACTAGATTCGTTCAGGTCTTGCTGCAATTTAAAATGAAAGCAGAAGGTTATCTTATGGGGCTGCAACATGGAGACCTGGTGGTTGCATCCTTTTTTGTCAAGGAAAAAGGAGGCATGCGTCATAGATTCGAATAATTTGAATTCACTTGGAATGCATGAATTTAATTTATACCACTGAAAAAAGCACAAAAATTTGGTGTAGAAGATGTTTCCTTTATTTCCAATAGTCCCTAACTTTAGGGTGACTACAGCCAAAAACTTTTTTCTGTTTTTTTTTTTTTTTTTGCTCTCTTGAAAAGTCATAAAAATGGCATATTTCGCAGTTTTACTTATCACAGCCGAAGGTGTCTTCAACAGTCTTGAAAAGAACTAATAAAATCACATTGAATTCCCATGGTTTTTGAAAGAAATTATCATTAATAATTTGTTGTTTTTTTGGAGGGGGCTGATGGAGGGGGATGGGCCATGAAGGAAGGAGCAAAAGTAAACTACCATCATTTTTGAAATAGAATATTGTTCCTAAGTTAGTTTTGGGGGGAGAAGAAGGATCGGACTAATTAGAGAGGGCCATAGCTCAGCTCCCATGGTTTTGGGAATAAAATACCGTTAATACGTCTATTTTAGGGGGATATGGTGTTAAAACCATGGAGGGAGGGCTAGAAGTCAGCTATCATGAATTTTGGAATAAAGATAACTTAATTAGTTTTTTGGGGAGGGTTTCTAGCTATGGAGGGGGGTCAGAGTTCAGCTCCAATGATTTTTAGAATAAATTATTGTTAGTAAGCCTTTTTTTCAGGAGGGGTCTGGCCATGGAAGAAAAGGCAAAGGTTCAGCTCCCTTGATTTGTGAAATAAAATATCGTTAATAAGTTGTTTTGGAGGATGTAGGGTCAGGCTGTGGAGGGAAGACCAGAGGTCAGCTCCCATTTATAAATATTGGTAATTTTTCGGGGGGAGAGGGAGATTGGGATAAGGAGGGTCAGGTTGCAGCTCCCGTAGAATTTGGAGCAAAACATCGTAAATAAGTTATTTTTTGACACTTAAAAAGGGAACTAAAAGTTTCACTTTCTAATAAATCAATCAATTAATCAATCAATCAATCAATCAATCTGTTTATTAAGAGAAAATAAAGAAAAGTTACAAAGCATTAGACCCCACAAAGGCTCTTTGGCCTGTGATGGTGGGAGACTAAACATTACATCAATTAATATAGAAGAAAAGCAACAAAAAACAAAACAATGACATATATGCTTACGTAGCAAAATCAATTAATAAAGGAAGTGGAAAAAAATGAATATAGAAAAAAGAAAAGAAACGAAAAACAACAAAACAAAATAATGACATATCTGCTTATGTACTAAAATCAATTAATAAATGAATATAGTAAAAAAAAGAGACAAAAAAAGAAAAAAAAATCATTTGAGTCCCCTCCTAAGATTATACGACCATCTCTTCTATAGGAACCTTATATGACCTCGTTGAATAAGTTACAACCCTTCCTCTGGGCTCTGGGGGTATTTTCGATCCCGATGTTTGTGTTTTTTGATTGTTAGACTATTTCGAACAAAACGGTTATCTAAAAATTTTGATTCAATGTCTTTGGAGAAAAGAGCGTTTTTGGGAGGCTAGATGCTCTCCGATCACTCTTGACCCATATAAAGGGCACTATAACTTTCGATTTCTGATTGAACGAGCCCCTCCGAAGTTTTGAACGACACCCCCCTCTGGGAAAATAAGTAATAAGTAAAATAGTGGAGCTTATGGCCGTTTTTATAGGCAATGCAATAGCTTTGTCACAGATAGAAAGCTTTTTTAAAAGTACCAAAAACCTTTGCATAAAGACTAAGGTATTGAGGGGGGGAACCCCTTCATATACAAATTCTGTTTTTTCTGAATTTTAATGTTTTTGCTTACTTTCAGTTTAAAAAACTTGTTTTTAATTTAATATAAATATAAAGTCAAGTATGTGGCTGTCTTACAATCAATAAGCATTCATACTATTCAGATCATAAATCTAGAATTCTTTAAAAAGAATATTTTAGAGAGATGGGCACAATTGAGGGCTATAGAGTCGGTGAAAAGAAAATACAGAAAACACGATATGGATTACGAAGGCCGGAATTCCATCCTGCTGATCAAAGTTAACCTAACGATCAGAGGAGGGTGGACGAGGGCCTAACAGCAATATTTGCTGTTTTGCCCTCTAAAGAGAGCAAGTCTCCTACCCATCTTGCAAAAACTTTTTGTCTGATTCAAAATTCCCCTAAACATAGCCATAGCTTTTTTAGTGAGATAATTTGAGAAGTTTGTCTTAATATAATTTACGATAATTTGAAAAATATTTAAGATAATTACAAATAATATAATTTAGATAATTTGAGAAGATAAATATGATAATTTTCTTTAATGAGATAACCTGATATAAATGCAAAGTTTCATTAAAATATTTTCCAAAGTCACTTCTTCCCTTATTTTCCAAACCATTTGCTGGACATAGACACTAGGATCTTTAATTTTGTTGGACATATCAACATTAAGGATCCTTCCATTGAAAGCTACTCCCACGTACCCCCCCAAAGAAAAACAAAATGTCTGTATGCTTCCCTATAATCAATACTATTTGTAAACAATAGGCAAAGCTCCAAGATTGCAGACCTTTCTTCGAGGACTGAGGGGGGGGGTCATGTTGTCCTCAAACACTTATTTATTAGATCTTTCGACTTCGCTGAAAAATAGCTATCTCTAAATTTTAATAGGAGAACTTTGGTGTAAAAATAGCATAGGAGGGGGCCTCGCTGCCCTTGAATGTTTTTGATAGTCAATTGAGCACGGGTAATTATTTGTCTTTTGATCTCCTATGCCATAAAGCTCATTAAGGGCTTGGGAAAAACTCAACGGATGTTAAATCGAACAGTTCGTGGTAACGAACTGTAGTAAGAAGCGACCCGGCTAAATAGTAAACGAAACTCTAAAAAACGGAACTTTGATGCTAAAAGATACATCAAAAGAATTAGATTTTTATACTGATTTTAAATATATAAGTTTCATCAAATTTAGTATTTGTCATCAAAAGTTACGAGCCTGAGAAAATTTGCCTTATTTTAGGAAATAGGGGAAACACCCCCTAAAAGTCACAGAATCTTAACGAAAATCACACAATTGCATTCAGCGTATCAGAAAACCTATAGCAAAATTTTTAATCTTTACGCTAAAGTTTTTTACTGTTTAATAAAGTAGAATTGAGAGAAAGAGTCAAACTTTAGCGTAAAGAGCGGGGTTGAGAAGGGAAGAGCCCCTTTCATACACGGAGTAATTTCTGTTCGTCTTAAGTTTTAATATCGCTCCTTACTTTCAGTTAAAAAAACTAGCTTTTTTTTATTTAATAAAATCCAAAAGACCGGCCCGTTTCGCGGTGAGACACGGCGTTACGATTACATTTTGATGGAAAAAGGCATGGAGGATAGTGCCCAACGAAAAAACTTTTCTGAAAAAAAGCTGTAATTTTCAAGAAATCATAATGTTCAGGCTGCATACTTTAACATAGGAAGTTTTGAAACTTAAGACTGTAGATCCTGGGACGTAAGCAAATGTGACTCCAGAGAGCTGAGGGTAGAGTTTATAATTTGAGGATGGTTATTCCATTAGCCCCTATGGTTTTTACTTTCCTTTCTCCAGAACTATGAAACACTTTTTAAGTATTTTACTGGAATTCTGCATTTTGCTGTTTCCTACGTAAAAAAGAAAAGAAAACCAAACCCCCCTGTACTTAGACAAAAAACTATTCTACAACCACCCACATTATTTTGAATCAACTCCATAGACCCAAGAGCGTAAAAATTAACGGAAAAACCCAAAAGACCAGTCTGTTTTGCTTTGAGACCAAGCTTTGTCATTCAATTTTGGTGAGGAAAGGTAAGGAGGATAGTGCCTAACGAAAAGCCTTTCCTTAAAAAATCACTAAATCTCAAGAAATCATAAGATTCAGGCTGCCTGCTTTAACATATGAAGTTTTGAAACGTTAATCTGAAGATCCAGGGACAAAAAAAATGTGATTCCAGATTGCTAAGGGTAGTGTTTATAATAGGGGAGGTTCATTCCATTAGCTTCCTAGGGTTTACTACTTCCCTCTCCCCTAGATATCAAAAATACACTTTTTAGTTTTTTCTTTAGAGTTATAATTTCTGCTTTTTCCTTTGGAAAGAAGAAAAGACAACTAAATCCCGCCTGCTCTTTGACAAAAATCCATTCTGCCGCCGCCCAAATTGTTTTAAATCAACTCCATGGACTGAGAGCCAAGTATTGGAATACCTATAGGACAAAGTAAAAATGGCAATATGTTCAAATGTTTCATGCATGTCCCGCAATTCAGAATAGTTCATTCTAACACAAAATAATAAATAAAAGTCCGATTACTAATTGACATTATCGAAATTATCCTTCAGTTTTGTTGGAAATGATATTAAGCTTTCTTTAAAATTGGGAGACAAAATTTGAAAAATGTCTAAAAGGAAACTTGTTTTTATTATGCTTGAACTGAGAAAAAACCTATCAGGTAAATTTAGGCATTAAAAAAATCTTTTGTTTAGGCCTCTTCTCAGATATAATTGTTTACTTCTGTCTATGCTCATTGTTCGAATTATTACCAAATATTAACTATGCTTTTAATAATTTTTTTTAGATTTTCTTTTTGAGCTTGTCCCCCTCCCCTTCACTGAAATCGTTTGCTCTCTCTCTCTTAAATATCTTTCGTGTGGGGTCCAGACGATGGGGCTTGACGATGACGTCATTTTAGTTATATAGCAGTCGACTTCACCAGAGTCAAATTTAACACGGGCAAAACTGTAAAATCGGCTATGGGATTTTTTGGGATTCTGTGATAGCAGATGTTCAACGAAATCTTATTCATAATTATCTTAAAATTTTTCAACTCAACGTTTGTATCTTCGCCTATTTTTCTATTTAGCCAGTTGGTTTCTTCAATTATATTTTAAAAATGTTTCTTACATCGAGATTCGAACCCGATCCGGTCAGATGAAAGCCATCTATCCTAGACCACTAGACTAGAGAGAATTTATCTCAAAGGCTAATTAATCGTTTAATGATATCTTTTAGCATAAAGCTCAGACAGGGCTTAGGAAAATTCAACGGATGTTAAATAATAACCAAAAAAAGTCCGTTTTGCGGTGAGTTTGTGCATTACGATTGAATTTTTGTGGGAAAGGTCGAGGAGGGTAGTGTCAAACGAAAATAGTTTCCTGAGGAAAGTACTAACTCTCAACAAATCATAATGTTCAGGCTGCATACTTTAAGATATGAAGTGCTGAAATTGTTCTGTAGATCCAGGAAAGTAGAAAAATGTAGTTCCAGAGGGCTAAGGGTAGTGTTCATAATTGGAAGAGGTCATTAGCTCCCTACGGTGATTACTTTTCTCCCCTTTTTCTCGAAAATACACTTTTAAAGTACTTCATTGAATTTTACTTTTTGCTGTCTCCTTTGGAAAAAAAAGAAAAGAAAACTAAATCCCCCTGCACTTTGAAAAAAAAAAACCATTCTGCCGCAGCCCAAATTGTTTTGAAAAAACTCCATGGACTGAGAGCGTATTATTAGAGGGAGTATAGAAAAAAAGTAAAATAGTAAGATGTTAGAAGTGTTTTATGCCTGTTACGTAATTCAGAAGAGTTCATTTGAACACAAAACAAAAAATATATATCCGATGATTGTTTGAAATAGTCGAAATTATCCTGCATTTCTGTTGGCAATGAATTAATAGAATTTTTTGCTATGCTAATTTTTTTCTCGGTTACCCTCCTTGGAATAGAAATAGTTACTTAATGAATAAATTCCACCTAGTTTCACCTGTATGTGCAATTGATAAAATGGCTACATGATTATCGTTTTTCTATGTTGATAGTATCTCATCCTTGGTCAGCATTATTTATTTGATTGTGTCTTTGTCTTGATTTGTATTTTTTTTTATATCTTTTTTTTACTCCATCTTAAGGGCGTTTTGCCTTCTTTTTGTAAAATATGGGTTATAAATAAATTGAACTGAATTGAATTGAATTAAGCTTTCTTTTAATTCGGAGCAAAAAATAAAAATATGTCTGAAATATAAATTGTTTTTTATTATGATTGAACTTATATAAAAAAAAACTTACCAGGTAAATTTAGGCATCACAAAATTAAAAATCTCTCGCTTAGGCCTCTTGTCGCACATGAATGTGTTTTCCTTTCTATTCTCATTGTTACAATTATTCCACAGACTGCCTATGCATTTCATAAAATTCGTTAGCTTTTCTTTTTCAACTTGTCCTCCCCCTTAAATGGTATAAAGGTATAAGACTTGTGGTGATGTAAGTTTCAGCTTAAACAATTCAAACATTCAGGTTCCATTTTCACTGTCTTTTGTACTCTAGAGGGAATTTGGAACTTCTTTTGCTAGTCATAGTTGGCTTAACAAGGGTCTTCCTTAAAATCGTAGGTGCAAGGAGGTACCAGGTACTGACTAATGTAGCCCTGATCAAATATTTCAACAATCAACAAATGTTTGTCAATTGATCAAATTAACTATATTTTCGATTTCGCTAATCAACATTGTGCAATCACAATATTGTGGACTTTTTCGTTGTTTCTTACGAAGCTACATTTTGCATATTAGAAAATGAGAAACCAATATTGCAAAATTCAAATGTCAGATACGTAATTTTAGAAAAAATTAAGGGTTGTAGAAAAATTCCAGTACAGTTTTCCAACTTCAATACCACTTTTTGTACAAGTGGCCAGTCACCTACCCACCTTGCGAAAAGTTAGTGTATGATTCATAATTTCACTAAACATGGCCAAAGCTTTTTTTATAAGATAAAAAGATGGAAATGCAAAATTTCATTTAAATTTTTTCCAAAGTTGCTTCTGCCCTTATTTACCACACCATCTTTTCTGGACGTAGACACTAGGATTTTTAATATTGCTTGACGTAGCAAGATTAAAGATCTTTCTATTGAAATATCCTCCCACGTAACCCCTCTCCCCACAAAAAAGGTCTGTATGCTTTCCAATAATCAATACTATATTTAAATAATGGGCAAAGCTCGCTGCCCTTCAATATTTTTGGTCACTTAAAAAGAGCACTAGAACTTTTTATTTCCAATCAAATGAGCCCTCTCTATTTCTTCTAGGATCACTGGTTTCATACAATCACCACTGGGGAATTAAAACAGCAAAAAAAAACAAACAAATAAATACCCATCAATGATGTTTCCTCTGGCAAAATACAAAATTTCACATTTTTGTATATAGGAGCCTGAAACCTTTACAGTAGGGTTCTCTTATACGCTAACTCGGTTGGTGTGATTTTCACTAAGATCGTTTGATGTTTCAGGGGTGTTTTCTTCCTTTTTCAAAAGTTGGGCAAATATTCTCAGGCTCTTAACTTTTGACGTTCAGCATGAGACTTTATGAATTTTATACATTTTGAATTAGCATCAAATTTCATTCTTTTGATGTAGCTATTCTTATCTCGGCTCTGTTTCTTAGAGATTCGCTTACTATTGAGCCGTGTCGCTCCTTACTTACAATTCTTTACCATGAATAGTCTGACTGAATCTAATATTCGAACGGTAATTACCCAGCTCTGTCCATCTTGGTAATATACTGGCAGAAGTTTTATCACAGCTCTGTCTCTCAGTCTATTGGGGAATAGATCAATGTCTGTTCCTCAGATCTCTCTATTTTTATCAATTAGGTATTGCCGCAGAATCACCACTAGTTGCAAAAATTAGGCTTTGTCAGAACCATGATTTATTGAAATGAGCTCTCGAAGACTCATCAATAGAGTGCCTTATCCAAAACAATGCTCAGCACAAACACAGACATAGATAACAAAAAAGAATTTGTTTAGGCAGCCCTTGTGGAAATATGCGGTTTTTGAGAGTTTTGATATTTTTTTTTATTATTAGGAAACCCAGATATTGAGTTTAAGGAATATGAACAATTAGATGATAAAGTGTTATTTAGCTTAGGTCACCTCTGGCTATTTTTACAAAATTTTAAAAATTTAATTAAATCAACATATAAACCAGCGCTAGAGTATTTTTTTTATATATTCACGTTTCCTAAGTTTAACTGCTAAGGCAAACTTACCATTTTCAGATGTTACTCAATACGAGATTGCACCAGCAGCGGCCGTCTTATTGTATTTTCGAATAGTGACGTAGATTAGTGACTAAGTAATTTTTTTCTTGACCCAAATAGATTAATAAATGTTTCTATTATGAGTATTTTTTTGCTATTCCATAATTAGGCTTTAAAAAAACTCTCAGATATTCTTCATATTAAAGACAAAATCTAAGTTCTACGACCTGCCCCACGTTTTAACTACTATAACCCTCCATCTAATTGCACTAATTTAGTTCTGTTCTAACAAACATAAAGTAGAAACAATAGGGAAAATCTTTTCAAGACAGTGGAAATCAATTCTATGAATATTTCGGCCCTATGTCCAAGGGCCGTCTTCAGCACAATACGAGAAAGAGAAAAAAAAAAATTATATATAAATAAACTTACATTAAAATGTGAGCATTAAAACTAATAATGATTTTTAAAAACTTTTTAAAACAGCCCTAGCATCCTTACTTCACCGAAGTTCAACCAGGACTGACAAACAGAATGAAGTGAGATGATAAATTCACTCAAACAAAACAGAGCAAAGTGATTAAATGCAAGTTCTCAGAGCCAGCCTTGCATTTTTGGCAGCCTGCCTCAAAGGCCTTCTTCGCTATTTTAGTTCTGTTCTATCTGCAACATAGACTAGCAGTGTAGAGGAAGGTTTTTCCAATGTTCATAATTCATTTTAATGTTAACAAAAAATAACGGCAGTGCACTAAGCAGCTATGTAGCTGGTAGCTGTGTAGAGGAAAGTTTTTCCAGTGTTCGTAATTCATTTTAATGTTAACAAAAAATTAACGGCAGTGCACCAAGCAGCTACGAAGACTAATATATTTGTGATCATCAAGACAATATATACACAAGTACACATGTAAGAGAAGAGCTAGAAAACAAAGAAACCAACGAGGTTCAAAGAATCTTCAATTTTGTTAGTTCTTTTAAAGTGAGATAATAGAGTCACCAGGTAGCAAACATGCAAAAAAAATACCTGTAAACGAGCTTTGTCCATGGATAACATTTCAAAATCTATCAAAATTGTAGGAAGAAGAGTATAGGTTGTCCAAGACATCTGCAGTTTCTGTTGTTAATATTTTAATTGTTATATGATCTGTATTATTTCAACTTTATTTGATGTTAAGAGATATATGTCTCTTTCGGTTTACATTTTCTATAATTGCAAAATTTGCAGTTTGAAATGATTTACACAACAGATCGTTTTCACAAAAGCGGAAAATTTAACAAGTGAAATGCAGAGACAGTCTTAATGCTATCCCTTTGTGAATTATTGTTTCAGCACAAACTCTTTACCTTTCTGTTTAGCAGATAGTTAAATTTCGAGTATATTTTTGTGATATCTATTTCATATTGCTTCAGCTTTTCTAATAGACTCGAAGTCTTTGAAAACAGCCCAGGAAAATTATAAATATGATTTGTGAAAAGCAGGAAGTTACTAGCTATTTTAGGAACAATATAATAAAACTAATCTATAAGGAAAGCTTTAAAAGTGAATGGAGTTTTTGTAGAGGGATTAGTTTGGTTAAAAAAAAAATACTTCTTATGATGATATTGTTCAGATTTGGAGATGGTGTAGATAAAATTTTAAGAGAAAACAGTATGGTTTCAGGAAAGGGAGAGGAGGTGTCGACCAAATTTTTTCTCTTAGAATAATAATTGAGAAATGCCTGAGTCATCAGACCCCTTTAGCCCCCAGTCTTAGAGATTATGAACAAGCGCTTAATTCAGCCTATAGAAGAGTTTCAGCTATGTTTCTTTAGCAAATAAGGCTAGTAGCTGCTATCGTAATAAATCAGGAGTTAAGCAGGGCTGCGTTCTATCCCCATTTAAAGTAATCTTGTTGATCGTCTTTATCCTATGGAGCAGAGAAAGGCAAGACAAGAAGATAAAATCAATTCAGGAAGAAAAACTCACATATTTAGATTATGCTACTGACTTATACATCCTAGATGAAAATGTTAACCAAATTAACGAATTTTGGGGGGTTTTGAGAGCTTTGGGTTCGGGAACATGTTTAAAATTAATATTAAGAAGACAAAGTCCTAAAACTGGGAATAAGTTAAGATTAAAATGTAATTTTGGCATTTTTGGCAAATATAGCAAAAAATCGATCAGGTGGACAGCTTCACTTACATAGATAGTATCAAACATTTCGTGGTAACATTATGTCAGTAGGGAGCGACCCGGCCCCCGTTTAGCCCATTAAAAGCTACGAACCTAAGAAAATTTGCTCGTTTTTGAAAAAAGGAGGAAATATCTCCTAAAAGTCATAGAATCTTAACATAAATCATACCATGAGATTCGGTGCACCAGATAACCCTATTATAGGGGTTTGTGGCTCCTATCTACTAAAACGTGGAATTTTGTATTTTTTGTCAGAAGCAAGATCACTGATGCATGTTTATTTGTTTGTTTTTTTTTCCAGGGTGATGTTATCGACCAGTGGCTCTAGAAAGTCATTAAAGGGCTCGTTTGAACGAAAATTAAAAGTTTCAGTGCCTTCTTTAAATGACCTAAAAAATTGGAGGGTAACTAGGCCCCCTCCCATGCTCATTTTTTCCCAAAGTCACCGGATTAAAATTTTGAGATGGCCATTTTGCTCAGCATAGTCAAAAAATCTAATAACTCTGTCTTTGAGGACGACTTTATCCACCGCAGTCCCTGGGGGATGGTCTGTACGCTATGAAATTGTCCCGATGTTTACATATAGTATTGGTTATTGGGAAGTATACAGACATTTTCAGGGGGTATTTTTTCTGGTGAGGGGTGCGATCTTGGTTTACGTGGGAGGATCTTTCATTGTACAAATTTTTCACAGGGGAAGAGAATTTTCCATGAAGGAAGTGCCGGATTTCCCAGCACTACTTAAAACACGATCAGAAATTTAACATAAAAACAAGTTTTTCAGCCGAAAGCAAGTAGCAGCATTAAAGATTAAAGCGAACAGAAATTATTACGTATATGAGGGGGTTCACCCCTCGTCAATACCTCACTCTTTACGCTAAAGTTTTTTTTTTAGTACTTTCAAAAGAGCTATTTATTCTGCTTGAACTGCCTTTGTGATTCAGCGGTAATTTTTAAAGAATCGGAACAAAATTCAAACTCTAGCGTAAAGAGCGAAGTATTGACGAGGGGGAAACCCCCTCACGTATGTGTAAATCTCTTTTTGTTTTAAGTTTTAATGGTGCTCTTTACTTTCAGTTGAAAAAGACTTGTTTTTTTATTTAATTATTAGTAAAGACAATGGGTGCAGTTAATATGTCTAAAGTGGAATGGGCAAGGCCCAGAGTCTTTTTTCGTAGTTTAAAAATCGTTTGAAAGAATAGGGAGGTAATTCTACGGACCAAGATTAGAATATTGAAAGGTACATCAATAAACCGTGGTCAACTGCAGTTTTGAAGTGTTAGTAATTCGAAAGACAAAGGAGGATTTGCTATGTGTTTCCTAGAGATATTGCCTACGGATTGTTTTGGGTACCTGACTCACTGACCGTATCTCAAACACTAAGCTGTATGAAAAATGCTGTCCCATCCTGCTTTTTAGGGCTATAACGAGAGTAAGGTTGAGATGGCTTTGACACGTTCTTCAGATTAAGGATGACACACTGTCAAAAATCGTCCACGGTGGCCATCCATATAGGGCCGCATGAAAAGCAGGTTATCCATGAATGGGATAGGAGGATGCCGTAAGATAAGATTTAAGTTGCAATTGGAACTACTTGAGAGGATTGAAAGAGGGAGGCATTAAATAGACTGGAATGAAGGAGCAGCATGTGTAGCTGTTTTGGCCTCAGGTGGTCTAGTGGTGGAGTGAGAGGTCAATAGTAGTAGCAGTAGTGGTAGTAGTAGTAGATTATAGTAGTAGTAGATCGCCAATAAAAATTTCCTTAGAACAACACGCACTTATTTTTGTTTCGTTAATGACTTTTCTTAAATAATTTTTATATTTTTAATTTTTCTTAAATATATTCTATAAGGGTATTTCTATAATTTTTCTATGTTTTTTCTTCTATAATCTCTATAATTTTTCTAAATATTTCTATAATAATTTTTCTTAAATAATTTTGGCCAAAAATTATTTGTTTACATGGTAATAGAGCCAGTTCGATCGAACAATAAACTTAAGCGTAAAAGAGACAAAAAAAACTTTTTGTTGTAACTTTTAAACCAGCAATTAACACATCAAAATGTTTCCGCTTTTCTAGATTCTTTTCTCTTTGGGAAGCAAATTTAAGATAGGAATAATCATTAAATAGAAGTCATCCTTGAAGTGAAACAAACATAAAAGAATTAATGATAAGTTGTTAACTTGGCTTTCTCTCGTTCCAGCTTGTTTATTTTTTGTAGAAATGATTTTGAAAACTAAAGCATTCCTTAATATCCTATAAGTTAATTTACAACGATCCAAAAAAGTACTAAAAAGGGCTCCATTGAAAGCACGAACTCCATTTTTCTGTGTATCATATTACGTTTAGAGATTTGAAACGATTGGTATATTAAGTTTGTAGTTAGAGAGTAATGAATATAAATAACTTATTCGTAATTCCTATTCACAAGGCTGTATATATGGGTATAAACAGTGTTAATATAGCCTGTCGCACTCAGCAAGGATAATAAAAATTGCAATACACTTAATAAGTTTTCAAGTGATGAACCTCGCAGAATATTTCCCAAGGGGGGATGTGCTATCAGGAGCTTTAACTTCGTCTAATTTTTCTTGCCTCACATGGAGGTGTATTGTCACCCTAACCCCTTGATATTGTCCAAGACTCAACTAGTATAGTTTTTAAAAACCAAGCAACTTCACCATTAAACCTAAAAGCGTGTGATTTTTCTCGGAAATAATCTTTGTAAGTTTATTATTTTGTTTCAAACATTGTAATTAGGAAAGGTTAAAAAGGTTGTACAATAAATTTTGAAATTAGAGATTGGAAGTTAGAGGTACCTTTTGCATTTTTTGGAAGTTGAACCCGTTCCCAAGAAACATTTTTAGGACTGCAAACTTAGTTTGTAATTTATGGAAACGAAAATATCAAACCTAAGAAAAGATCCATTTTTATTATTTTTTACCGTAATTACACTGGTTGATGAAAGTTAGTATGATTTTCTGAATCCTAAAATTGATGAGATATCCATCATACAGTTCGTAGTAACGAACTGTAGTAAGGGGCGAGCCGGCTCAGTAGTAACCGAGACTCTAAAAAAAAAAATTTTGATACGAATATATACATCAAATGAATTAGATTTTTACATTGATTTTAAATCTATAAGTTTTATCAAATTTAGTCTTACCCATCAAAAGTTATGAGCCTGAGAAAATTTGCCTTATTTTCGAAAACAAGTTAAAACACCCCCTAAAACTCACAGAATCTTAATGAAAATCACACCATCAGATTCAGCGGACCTGAGAAACCTACTGTAGAAGTTTCAAGCTCCTATCAGCAAAAATGTGAAATTTTGTATCTTTTACCAGAAGAAAGATCACTGATGCGTGTTTTTTTTAATTTTTTTGTGTTTTTTTTTTGTTTTATTCCAGGGGTGATTAAATCGATGAGGTGGTTCTAGAATATCGTGATAGGGCTCATTTGAACTGTTCTTGTGCCCTTTTTAAGTGACCAAAAAAAATTGAAAGGTAACTAGGCCGTAACCCACGGTCATTTTTTCCCAAAGTCATATTCATCCCAAAGTCAAATTTCAAGATAGCCATTTTGTTCAGCATAGTCAAAAAGTCTAATAACCATGTCTTTGAGGGAGGCCTAATCCTCCATAATATCCGGGAGAAGGGCAGCAAGCTATGAACTTAGATTATTGTTTACATATAGTATTGGTTATTTAGAAGTATACAGACTTTTTCAGGGGGAATTTTTTCTAGTGGTGGAGAGGGGGTTACGTGAGAGGATCTTTCCATGGAGGAATTTATCATGGGTGAAGAGAATTTTTAAGAAGGGGGTGCTGGATTCTCGACCATTATTTAAAAAGACAATGAGAAATTAAATAAAAAACAAGTTTTTTCAACTGATAGTAAGGAGTAACATTGAAACTTAAAACGAAGAGAAATTATAATGTATATGAAGGCGTTCGTCCCCTCCTCAATACCTTGATCTTTACGCTAAAGTATTTTTATTAATTTCAAAAGAGCTATTTTTTCTAATGAAACGGCCTTTGTGATTCAAGGGTCTTTCTTAAAAAACTGGAACAAAATTCGAACTTTAGTGTAGAGAGCAAGATATTGAAGAGGGAGCAAACCCCCTTATATACGTAATAAAAATATACAAATATAGAAGTTTATTGCGTAAGTTAATTTGTAAGTTATGGATATTTATTACTAATAAAACGTTCTTAAAGAAAAATTAGAAATTCTAGTGGATTTTTTAAGTAACCAAAAAAGTGGATGGTATCTAGGCCCCCTCCTCCGCCCCTTTTTTCAATATAGTCCAATCAAAACTTTGAGAAAGCTATCTAGCCAAATAAAGTAAAATTAAAATGCAATTTCGTTTTCATTATCCATGTATGGTGAGCCAGAATCAAAACCTGCAATAATTTAAAAACATTCAGAAATAAAATAGAAAAAATAAGATTTTTCAACTGAAACTAAGGAGCATATTTAAAATTTAGAACGAACAGACACTTTTAAGTTTATGAGGGGTATAATGTATATGAAGGCGTTCGTCCTCTCCTCAATACCTCGCTCTTTAAGCTGAAGTATTCTTAGCAATTTCAAAAGAGCTATTTATTCTAATTAAACGGCCTTTGTGATTCAGGGGGCCATTTTTGAAGAATTGCAACAAAATTAAACTTTAGTTTAGAGAGCGAGGTAATGACGAGGGGCGAATCATGTCATATACGCAATAAAAATATAAGAATATAGAAGTCCGTTATGTAAGTTTATTTGGTAAATTACGTATATTTATTACTAATGAAAACGTTCGTAATCAAATAAAAATTTCTAGTGGCCTTTTAGAGTGGCAGAAAAATTTCGAGGTCAATTAGGCCCCCTCACCCACCCTTTTTTTTCAAAACTGTCCAATCAAAACATAGATCAAAATATTGACCGTCCAATCATCATGGAAATTTCGCTTTAATTATTCATTTACGTTGAGCCAAAATCAAAAACTGTATTAATTCAAAAACTTTCAGAAACTATAAAAAAGCCAGTTTTTAACTGAAAGTAAAGAGCGACATTAAAACTTAAAAAGACGGAAATTATTCCGTGTATGGAAGGGGCTGTGCCCTCCTCAACACCTCCTATTTACGCTAAAGTTTTTATTGTTTTAAAAAGTAGAGATGGGAGAAAGAGTCAAACTTTAGCTTAAAGAGTGGGGCGTTGAGGAGGGGACAGCCACTTTCATGCATGGAATAATTTCTGTTCGTTTTAAGCTTTAATGTCGCTCCTTACTTTCAGTTAAAGAAAACTTGTTTGTTTTTATCTAATCATGTTTTGGGATTGAAGAACAAACAATTTCTTAAGATTTCTACATTCACTAACCTTTGCGGTATGGCATTTTGCTCTTAAGCCTCCTATTGAGTTACCAATAAGTCACTTATTACAGAACAACAAAAGACAGTGGAAAAAAAGCTAAGAAAAATATTCTTAATTCACTTGAAAATAAAGACAGATGTTAAACCTTAAAACAAATATAAATTGTCTAAAAATGAGTGCTTCTCCTCCCTCAAATCCCTGCTCTTTTCACCTAAGTTAAATTTGCATTTTTCTGTAGGCCTGGTGGAACTAAGTGAATGCCGCATGTTTTTAATTACTTTCGCATTGCATTTCGAAATTTAGTTTGAAACTTTGCCAGCTTAAACAATTTATGAAAATACTCAGCTACTTCTATTACTAAGAACTCACTCTGCGATCACACAGCTATACACCCTCTTCCTCCATCCCATTCTTTTCAGAGCCTCCTTCTTAACAACCTTTCAAAAAGTTTTTATTCCCCTTAAATTTTCCCTGCAAAATCCTCACATCCTATTTGGGGATGATTTTTCGTTTGGCCCTGTACAGCTGAAGGCTAGGTTAATCTTTGGCAATCCTTCATCCTTCTTCCGCAGATGTGTCCTAGCCATATCATTTTTTTCTCATTTTAGCACTAGACATTGGGATTTAACCATATTTTCCTGTATATAGCACTAATCACTTTATTGTATTTGTCTGGTTTTTAAACAGTTTGTGGTAACAAACTGTAGTAAGGAGTGACCCGGCTCAATAATAACCGAAACTCTAAAAAACAGAGTTTTGATACGAATAGTTAAATCAAAGAATTACATTTTAATGCTAATTTTAAATATATAAATTTCATCAAGTTTAGTCTTACACATCAAACGTTATGAGCCTGAGAAACTTTGTCTTATTTTAGAAAATAGGGGAACACCCCTAAGAATTCATAGCATATTAACAAAAATCACACCATCAGATTCAGCGTATCAGAGAACCATACTATAAAAGTTTTAAGCCTCTATCAATAAAATTGTGGAATTTTTTTCTTGCCAGAAGACAGAGATCACTGATGCGTGTTTATTTGTTGCCCCCCCCCCCAGGGGTGATCGTATCAACACCTTGTCCAGGGGGACAAATTTTCACTCTTCTGAATATAATCCGTCCATCTTCTACATTTTCAAATCTTTATTGCCAAATTCCATGTTTCCTACTCCTGGGATTCTAAAAGTTTCTTAAACTTCTAATAAATCCAGTTAAGAAGCGTCTGTATTTTTAGTCAAAATGTCAATACGATAGTTGTTTTTTTTTATTTTTGTCAAGTTCCAAGTTTCAATTTGCATATTATTTCAATTATTGATATTATTATGGCCTCGAGAGAAGCAAGTATTCCAGAGCGAGTGAAAGATGGGGACTAACACTCTTCTCAAGTTCAGCTATTTTAGAACTGGACAGCAAGAAATCCCCGAGAGCTCCAGTGGAATGGAGGCTTTGTATATTCTTGGACCTATCTTGGTCACAACATGATTCTCCCACATGCCCTCTATGACCAAGAGTCGAAATCCTACGCAGACAATCTCAAGGCTATTACCTCCGAATCCTTATATATCCATGGCTACAAATGCTACTCTACTATGGGAAGGCAACCCATAACAGCTAATTTAGATAGAAAGAGGTTTTTCAGCCCCAAAGAGTCGACGAAAGTAGACCGGACCCAGAAGAATTATTCATTCATTTAAAATCCAGTACAAATTCTGCGTCGTTTCCTTGTTATAATTTCCATAAAATCATCCTACAACTGTGTTAGCAATTATAGTTTTGGTTAGGGAAGCTCGCGACACGTTTACCTTGATGCCACCAGGTGGCCACAAAAGCAGGATAAGAAAAACTATATTAAATAGTATATAAAAATATACGCTTAAATGAAGGAATTAATCCTTGAAGGTCAAGAACCCTGGTAAAACTATTTGATTAAATCAGATATTCAACTTCTCAAGTTTTATTTTAAGTTCTTTTAATCTTTTCTTGTCAGCAGTAGTTAAGCCAATGCATTATTTAACCCGGCTTTAAAAAAAAAAAAAAATGTGCAATTTTTCTCTCCAGGAACTTTGAATAATGTAATTGGCTTGCAAAATAATGTTACAAAAATGAAGTAGGCTTCATTTTCCGCTTTAGAAAGCCTTCTTTCTAATGCAAAATAATATGGCTGTAATCCGTCTTTTTCTCAAAGGTCAAATTGTATTGCATACATTTGACAGTATAATTTTTATTGAGGGCATTAAAACAGTTTTAGATCTTGCATCTGTTGAATTGGAATTTAAAACAACGTAAAAAGAGAAAAAGTCTAAATTTATGCCATGTCTTTGGCACGCTGAAAGTCGTTTCCTTGAAAGTATAAAGAATGGGCTGTTCTTCAAAGATACCATTTTGCTACATTCTCTTTCTTAAGAAAATGAATCAGAAAAAGAATGCTTGGATACGTTGATAGAAGACTAAAAAAGAAAACATGTCTGTCCTCATAAAGGAAAACATTGGTGATTTAAAGTATTTTAAATTTGCATAAGCGTCTGGATTTGATGTGCGACTAAACTCTAAAAATTCAACAATTTAACCAAGAAAGTCAAAAAAGTCACAATTTAATTTATAAGGAATAAAGGGCTATTGGTTTAAATTGGATTTAAACACTAAAGTTCGAATTTTTTAGATACATAGATGCATAAGAGGCAATACCATTGCATTGTCGATGCTAAAGACAATAACGCTTCATTGCTTTATTACTTATTACTTTTTTACCAGAGGCGCTTCATACGGAAGGGATTATCTAATAATAATAATAATATTAATTTATTTCTTACCCACTTATAAAAGGGAAAAAGTGGAGTACAAAGAGAAAAACAAAGAACTACAAATAACATAAAAGCAAATAACACAAATACAAGAAAAAAAAATAACAATTTAGCAAAAGAGGCGGATAAGATGATTGTTAGGACCAAGACAGATTGGCGCTTCGTCAATTAAATTTGAACTTAGTTTTTCCACTAAAAGAACAATATCCGTTGCCTGATATTTACAAATTAACCTTCGGTTCCGAAATATATAAACTTCAGAGTGGGCTCATTCTATTGAACATTAGAAGTTATAGCACACTTTTTAACAGTCAAATTCATTAGAGGGCAACTAGCCCTCCCCCAGTCTTTTTGCCGTAAATATATCCTAAAAAAATTTTACAGTCATTTTGTTAAAAATAGTTCAAAGATCGGATAAAAAAAACTCCAATGTCGACACATCCCTCCAGAGAACAGAGGTAAGTGTTACAAGATATGGCCTGGGGGCTTATAGAGTCCTTATGGAAGTGATGGTCATAAGAACTTGAGAAGGAAATTATTCAATTGAAACGAAAAATTTTAGTGCCCTTTTTAAGACTCAAAAGTGATGGGAGGTTACCTAAAGTTATACCCTTGGAGCATATAGGTTCCTTATGTAGAGATGGTGTCAGAAACCTCAGAAGAGGCTCATTCAATTTGAAATTAGATGTTTTAGTGCTCTTTTTAGGAGTCAAAAGTGATTGGAGGGTAACTAACTCTGATCAAAATTTTGATATAGGTAATTTGCTTAAAATAATTAAAAGATCAGCAAAAAAACAACTCCGAGGTCGATAGAGCCCCCCGGGGCCAGGGGTAAGTGTTGTAAGATATGCCTTGGGGATATATAAAGTCTATATGGAAGAAATCGTCGTATAAAATTCAGAATGGCCTCATTCAAAATTAAAATAGGAAGCTCTAGTGCCCTTTTTAAGAGTCAAAAGTGATCGGAAGGGAGCTAGCCCCTCCCCCATATCCTTTTCCCCCCAAATTCTTCTAATCATAGGTTCGAGATAGCCATTTTATTAAAGATAGTTCGAACATAAGATAACAACCACTTTATGGTCAACAATCCCCCCAGAGTCCTGTGACGAATGTTAAGTCATGCCTCAGGGGCACATAAGGTTTTTACGGAAGAGGTTGTCGTATAAACTTCAGATGGGGCTGATTTGATTGATAATTGAAAGTACTAGTTCCCTTTTTAAGAGTCAAAAGTGATCGGAGTTCATTTCGACCTCCCATGCCCTCTTTTCCCCAAATGCATCCGACAAAAAGTTTGAGATGGCTATTTTGTTAAAGAATATTCCAAAGATAAGATATCAAAATCTTTGGGGTCAATACAATCCCTAGAGCCTTCCGTTAAGCGGTGTAAGTTATGCCCTGGGAGTATATAAGGTTCATATAAGATTAATATTCAAATAAGCTTTTGAGGGGGCTCATTCGACAGGAAATTTGAAGTTCTAGTTGTGTTTTGAAATTCCAAAGTGATCGGAGAGCAACTAGCCCCCCAAGCACTTTTTCCCCAAGTGCATCCGAACAAAACTTTGAAATAACTATTTTGTTAAAATAGTTCAAACATCAGATAACAAAACCTCTAGGGTCGACACAGCCCCCTAGAGCATGGGGTAAGTTTTGTATTTTTTTTTGTAGAAGAGGTGATCATATACGCGTTGGAGGCGGAGCAGATGATTTGAAATTAGAAGAACCAGATCCCTTTTTAATATTCAACATTGATCGGAGGGAAACTAGCCCCCCACACCCTCTTTTCCGCAAATATATCCGATTGAAAATTGAAATAGTAATTTTGTTTATATAGATTATAGATCACATAACAAAAACTCTGTGGACTAAGCGGCCCCCAGAACCCGGGGACAAATGTTATAAGCTATGACCCGGGTGTATTTTAGGTTTTTACGGAATAGGTGTCCGTATAAACTTCAAAAGGGGTGCGTTCAATTTGAAACTGGAATTTCCAGTTTAGTTTTTAAGTGTAAAAAGGGGGTGGAGGACAACTAGCCCCCAAGCCCTCTTTTCCCGAAAAGCATTCATCTGATTTTTTAGATAGCTATTTTGTACAAAATAGACCAAAGATAATATAACAACAACTCCAGGGTGGATAAACCCCCGAGAGCCCAGGGTAAGTGTTGTAGGTTACGCCTCATGGGAATATAAGGTTTTAATGATGGGGTGGTCATATAAACTTCGAAGGAGGCACATTTGATTAGAGTTTAAAAGCTCTAGTTTAATTTCAAGATTCAAAAGTGATCAGAGGGTAACTAAGGCCCCCATGCATTTTTTCCTCAAATGAATTCGGTTGGAATTTTGAGACAGCCGTTTTATTCAAAACAGTTCATATATTATATGACAATGCCTCTGGGGTTGACACAGTCTTTCAAAGCCCTGGGTCAAGGGTTTTAATTTATTTCCCGGGGGCATTTAGACATGCACGTTTTTATGGATCGGTATGGTTGCATAAACTCGGTAAGGGGCTCATTTGATTGGATATTGGAAATTCTAGTTTCCAACTTTTGGAGCCGAAAGTGATCGTAGGACAACAATGCCCCCACGCCTTCTTTTCCCAAAATGTATACAATCGAAAATTTGAGAGAACCACTGCGTCTATATCAGCCCAAAGGCTTTATAACAATGCTATCGATACTGATGCGACCCCGGAGCCCTGGGAGAAGGGTTGTTAGCTACACTTCAGGGGCATATCAGGTTTTTGTGGAAGTGATGGTGGTATAAGCTTTAGAGGAAGCTTATTTGATTTAAATTTGATAGTTTTAGTTCCTTTTTAAGATTCAGCAGTGATAGGAGGGCAACTAGCTCCCCATGCCCTTTCGCCCCTGAATGTATCGGATCAAAGTTTTGATATAGCTGTTTCGTTCAAAATAGTCCAAATACAAAATAACTCCATCCCAATCTGTTCAAAACCTCCCTCTTTACGCCCTCCCAGGAAGTTCCCATTTCCTTTAAATCTTTCTTTATGATAACCTCCCACATCAACCACGGACGATTTGCTTTCTGTTTAGCCCTAGAGGATTGGCTAAAAAGGACAATCTTCGGCAATCTTTTATCCTTCATCTGCAGAACGTGCCCTAGCGATATGAACCTGTCTTTCATTATAGCACAAGAAAGCAGGATTGAGCCTCACCTTTGTACAGCCTACTGGTGAAATACGGTCAGTCAGCCGGGTATCCAAATCAGCCCGTAGGCAATTTCTATAGGAAACATTTTTGGAGTGCCCATGGTTCAGAGCCACATTTGACCGCTGTCATCAGTGTAGCTTCCAATATACTATTCTTGGCTTGCATACTTATCTTCCTATTCTTTTAGAGCTTCTTTTTAACTGCGAAAAACACCCTGAGCTTTGAGTATTCTAGTTTTAACATTTTCACTACTGCGAACGTCTTTACTATCTCCATGTTGTAAGTGAAGCTATCTCCATTTGATCAATCTTTTCGTTACTACTACTGCCACTACTACTATTACTTTTATTATTACTACTACTGCAAGTACTATCTCTACCGATTACTATCAGTATATACGTTGTGAGACCATACTGGCTATGCATGACGTATGAAAACAAGAAAGGAAATAATAAATGAAAAGAGAAAAAACAAATAGGTGAAAAACGAGGATTTTTGTCAGCCAGTAGCAAAATATGAAAAACAAGCAAATATTTCGACAAGGACCTCAGCCAAGTCGTCCTCAGTGCTCGAAAAAGTAAGAAAGAGGAAAAAGAAGAGAAAGAGGAAACAACGAAGAAACAAACAACAAAATCTAACCTTCTTAATTGAACTGTGCGAGAGGAAAAAAGACACTGAATCAAACAACAAAAAGCAACTTGAAATCAATAAATGAGAAGTTACCAATTAGATTGAATAAGTATCCTTTGCTTACAGCAGCTTTCGCCTGTCTACAATTTCGATTTTCATTAGATATGCAGATAGGTTGTCTTAAATTAGATTGGGTGAAAATATTCATAGAGTCTTTTAATATTAAATTGTTATAAATTGGGCTTAAGGAAATATTTCCCGTGTCTCTATTTATAGCCAAGTTTCTATTTATTTTTTTTTTATCTCAATTTCCTCTTTTAAAAATTGCGATAGGCCATTTACGGTAGATATTCAAGCTGCCTCTTCAAAAAGAACTAAATGGTCAGGATTCTCGTATATATGCTGGGCCAGAGCTGAATCAAAGTTGTCAATTTTATTTTCAAATCTCAGGGACTTATCTATTGAAATTTTGTGTTCATGCAATCGTTCCCCTAGTAGTTGATTGGTCCTCGGGAAAGGGTAAAATGGACCCTATACTAGGTAGTGGTGTCTACAGAGTTCCGTGTTCATGTGGAAAATTTTACATCGGCAGGACCCTCAACGCCCCGCTCTTTACACTAAAGTTTGACTCTTTCTCTCAATTCTACTTTATTAAACAGTAAAAAACGTTAGCGTAAAGAGCGGGGCGTTGAGAAGGGAACAATCCCTTTCATATACGGAGTAATTTTTGTTCGTTTTAAGTTTTAATGTCGCTCTTTACTTTCAGTTAAAACTTTTTTTTTATTTAATTTCTGAATGTTTTTGAAATAATGCATGTTTTGACTTCGACTCTCTGCACATGAATAATTAAATGGAAATTTGCATATTAATTTATTTTGTTGGCTAAATGGCTTTCTCATAGTTTTGATCGGACGATTTTGAGAAAAAAGGAGCGGGGGAGTAGGCCTAGTTACCCTCCAATTTTTGCTTACTTAAAAAGGCAACCAGAACTTTTAATTTTAAGGATATTTTTTTTAGTAAAAATACACGTAACTTAGGAACTATTTTACGTAACGAATTTCTAAATTTGTATGTTTTTGTTACATATATGAGGGGGTTCTCCCCCTCGTCAATACCACGCTCTTTACAGTAAAGCTTAAATTTTGTCCCAATTCGTTAAGAATGACTCCTGAATCACAAAGGCCGTAGAATAAATAGTTGAAATCAATAAAATTACTTTAGCGTAAAGAGTGAAGTAATAGGACGAGGTGGACCCCATCATGTGTGTAATAATTTCTGTTCGTTTCGGGTTTTAATGCTGATCCTTGCTTTCAGTTGAAGAAACTTTTTCATATTAATTTTTTCATTGCTCTTTAAAAAAATGCTAAAAAAATCCTGCGCCCCCCTTCATGGAAATTCTCCTCTCCCATAACAAATTCCTCCATGGAAAGTTCCCCCCGCATAACCCGTTCCCCTCAACCCATCCCCCCAACCAAAAATATCCCCCTGAAAGCGTCTGTACACTTCCCAATAACCATTACTATGTGTATACATTCGTCAAAGTTTGTAACATGCAGCCCCTCCCACGGGGACTCTGGGGGAGTAACTCGTCCCCAAAGACAAAGTTGTTAGGTTTTTCGACTATGCTGAATAAAATGACTATCTCATAATTTTGATCCGGTGACGTTGGGAAAAAATGAGCGTGAGAGGGGGCCTAGGTGCCCTCCAATTTTTTATTCACTTTAAAAGAGCACAAAAGCTTTTCATTCCCGTTAGAATGAGCCCTCACATGACATTCTAGGGCCACGTGGTCGGTACGATCACCCCTGAAAAAAAAACAAAAAAAAACACGCATCAGTGATCTGTCTTGTGGCAAAAAATTCGAAATTCCACATTTTTGTAGATAGGAGCTGAAACTTCTGCAGATAAGGTTCTCTGATACGCTGAATCTGATGGTTTGATTTTCGTTAAGATTATATGACTCTTAAGGGGTGTTTACCCCTTTTTTCTAAGATAAGGTAATTTTTCTCAGGCTCGTAACTTTTGATGGGGATGTCTAAACTTAATGGAACTTATGTAGTTAAAATTACCATTAAAATGCAGTTCTTTTGATGTAACTATTGTGATAAAAATTCCGTTTTTATGGCACTTGGTATTAACCAAGTGACATATAGCAATCGCAAATTCTGTCGGTCTGTCGGTCTGTCTGTCGGTCCCGGTTTTGCTACTTTAGGCACTTCCAGGCACGCTAGGACGATGAAATTTGAAATAGTTGTTTTCCCGATTTGACCATCTGGGGGGAGTGGGGGGCCGGTTAATTAGGAAAAAATAGAAAAAATGTAGTATTTTTAACTTATGAGCGGGTGATGGGATCTTAATGAAATTTGATGTTTGGAATGATATTGTGTTTCAGAGCTCTTATTTTAAATCCCGATTGGATCTGATGACATTGGGGGGAGTTGGAGGGGGAAACCTAAAATCTTGGAAAACACTTAGAGTGGAGGGATCGGGATGAAACTTGATGGGAAAAATAAGCACAAGTCTCAGATACATGATTGACATAATCGGAACGCATCCGCTCTCTTTTTGGTAAGGGGGGGGGGTAATTTTGAAAAATTAGAAACAATGAGGTATTTTTAACTTACGAACGGGTGATCGGATCTCAATGAAATTTGATATTTAGAAGGATATCGTGTCTCAGAGCTCTTATTTTAAATCCCGACCGGATCTGGTGACATTGGGGGGGGGGAGTTGGGAGGGGGAAACTAAAACTTGGAAAACACTTAGAGTGGACGGATCGGGATGAAACTTGGTGGGAAAAATAAGCACAAGTCCTAGATACATGATTGACATAACCAGAACGGATCTGCTCTCTTTGGGGTAGTTGGGGGAGGGGTTAATTCTGAAAACTTAGAAAAAATGAGGTATTTTTAACTTACGAACGGGTGATCGGATCTCAATGAAATTTTATATTTAGAAGGATATCGTGTCTCAAAGCTCTTATTTTAAATCCTGACCGGATCTGGTGACATTGGGGAAGTTTGGGGTGGGGGAACCTAAAATCATGGAAAACGATAAAATTGGAGGGATCGGGATGAAATTTGGTGGGGAAAATAAGCAGAAGTCCTACATACGTGATTTAAATAATTGGAACGGATCCGCTCTATTGGGGGGGGGGGGGTTAATTCTGAAAATAAGAAAAAATTACGTATTTTTAATTTACGAAGGAGTGATCGGATCTTTATGAAACTTCATATTTAGAAGGACCTCGTAACTCAGATCTCTTATTTTAAATCTCAACCGGATCAAGCGTAATTTGGGGGGGGGGGCAGTTGGGGGGACCGGAAATCTTAGAAAATACTTAAAGCGGTGAGATCTGGATGAAACTGGATGGGAAGAATAGAAACCTGTCTAAGATACGTGACTGACATAACCAGACCGGATCTGATCTCTTTAGTGGAATTGGGGGGAGGTAATTTTGAAAATTGAGGTATTTGTAACTTACGAAAGGGTGACCAGATCTTAATGAAATTTGATATTTAGAAGGATCTTGTGCTTTAAAGTTCTAATTTTAAATTCCGACCAGATCCTGTGACAATGGGGGGAGTTGGAGGGGGAAACCGGAATTCTTGGAAAATGTGAAAATTGGGGTATTTTTATCTTACGAATAGATGATTGAATCTTAATGAAATTTGATTTTTAGAAGGAATTCATGTCTCAGAGCTCTTATTTCAAATCCCGACCAGATCTTTTGACACTGGGGGGAGTTGGAGGGGGAAATCTTGGAAAAACACTTGGAGTGGAGGAATCGGGATGAAGCTTGGTGGATAGAATAATTAAATGTCCTTGATACGTGATTGACAGAATCGTACTGGGTTCGCTCTCTTTGGAGGAGTTGGGGGGAGGGGTTCAGTGATTTGGCGAGTTTGGTGCTTCTGGACGTGCTAGGACGATAATTATTGGTAGGCGTGTCAGGGATGTGCACAATTTGACTTGATTAAGTCGTTTTCCCAGATTGGACCATCTGGGGGGCTAAAGGGAGAGGAAAAATTAGAAAAAATGAGGCATTTATAACTTACAAGTGGGTTATCGGATCTTAATGAATTTTGATATTTAGAAGGACATCGTGACTCGGAGCTCTTATTTTAAATCCTGACCGGAATTAAGCCTCTTATTTTCCTTTTAAATCAATCTATTGATTCATAGAATTCTATTAGAGCTCATACCATATGATCTCTTGGCTCGTAGCTCTTCTCGCCTCGTCACAAGTGCCATATGAGCTCTTAGCTCTTGCTTAGAGTTTCGGTTACTATTGAACCGGGTCACTCCTTACTATAGTTCGTTACCACGAACTTTTTGATAAAAGACCTTATGGGTTAAAAATTGGCAGCTTGCATAACTTGAAGTCCTTGCACCTGGGCTAAGGCTCTAGCAGTGGTATAAGGGACTTTTTGACCTGAAAACGTCAGATATTTTTGCAAACTCTTAAAACCTTACCCGCGTCAGACAGGTTTTAACAGTTTGCATTTTGGTGGGCAACTCTTATAACAATATCTTGTTAGTATTGGTGTTCGTGCGAATGTTATCGCATCCAATGGGTAAAATTTAGTAAGAAAACTGTTTTAGCCGATCAGCCCGTAGGTGTTACCCAACATAGCCATGAGTATGCTGCAAAAAAATATGCAGTTCTTGATGAAAAACAAATACTACCATCAACATTCACCGGATCTATACGCTACTGTAGTGAATATTTTGAAAAGATAAGTGACAGCGAGAATTAGAACGAGTCGAAATGAAAGAGAAGAACGAATAAATATGTAGTTAGAAGATAGCCGACAGCGAGAATAACAGTGAGTCCAAAACGAGAGTGAAAGGATAAAGAGATATGCGGTTAGAGGATAAGAGACAGTGAGAATCGTAATGACTCCAAAACGAAAGTGAAAAGCAAAAAAATATTACGTTAGAAGACAAACAAAATTGAAAATAACAACTCCGTCGCAATGTTAGACGCCAACAGGATATGGCAAACAATCCTTTACAAACCTACAAAGATGCCGTGAGCTACGCATGTGTTAGTTACAAATTTTTGGGACCTTTCAACGTTGTATGTATTCACCGTAGATCCTTCCATTTTACCGAGGGAAGAGTAGCAAACAAAGGTGTTTCATCTGTTAATTTGTACTTCCATATTCAAAGAGTATTACCGTCTCCACAATTTCTGAAGGATTTGGTCTACCTTTATTATAAGGTCACTCAATTTCTAAAGGGTTTCACTAACGAATCTGAAGCTTGTATTAATGTTTCATTTTAGCTTCATTAAACGTAAGTGATGATCAAACCATCAATATCCTTATGTTTTCAGCTTTAAAGTAGCTTGGCAAATTTATCTCAGAATCTATTTGGTGGAATATCCATCACAAAACTTCTTAAAACCCAAAGATGCTGCTGACAAACGCCTCTCACATATGCTTTAAATTATAAGATCTCTTGCAAATTAATGGATCTGCAGGAAAAAATGTTACGAAACACAAATCTCTGCCAAAGGTTGCATGAAAATACAAAAAAGTGGAAGCTGACTTAAATCAACGTGGTGCGTCACTGGGACAACAACATCAAAACGTTCAGCTCATTTTTTCTGTGCAAGATGTTGTGTATTATAGACATATTATAGATGTCGTGGGTTCAACCCTCCTGATGCAATGAAATACAACGTGGTGAACATTCAGTTTATAAAATACTGACCTTTGTTTGGAACTGTTTACCTACCCATTGTTTTATTCAGTTAAAAAATCTAACATGCCTTTAATTAGAGAAGTATAATATATCTTTTTGACCTGAAAAAGCCAAATGCAAGTTGTATGATTAATAAAAATGGAAAATTCCGCTGTAGCTTCGGTTTTCCAATGCAATGCAATTCAGTTACATCTCTAGTGGATGATGGAATATTAAAGCATCGCAGTAGGTCTGGACCAACGGAACAAAGAAGGAGTTTCACATGACCCTTTTTTTTATTAAAGAGAATCCAATGATCACAGAGTTACTCGTGATAATTGTCATGTCACTACATATAATGGTTATTTACTAAAAAAAGATTTAATATCAAATCAATGTTTAATTTGTCGGCAAGATAGGTCCGGTAAAGTATTTTTACAGATAAATCTACAAAGAACATGATTGCACGTTAATAAAGATTGTAGAAAATCATCAGTGTTTGATATAAAATAAAAACCTAAATAGTTCGCAACTTTAATGAAGAAATCTTATTTTTCCCAGGGTGGTTGTATCGAACCTGAAGTGACATCATGACAGCAAGAAGAAGTTCATCTTATCTGCTTCTTAAACGTTCAAATCTGGGGTATTCCAATTTGTTTAGAAGGGAATTGAATGCATATGGATTACCACATCAATAATTTTTCTAAAATTTTTCGAGGATAATTATAACTTCGGCAGTGTTTTTTTCGGTGTAAAAAAAAAAAATAATCTAGATGGGTCACCACTTTTACAGTAGTCATAAACTTTTACAGAACCTTCAGAGTAGTCAAATTTTTCATTGGAATGTTTCTATTTTTCATTGTTGTAGTTTTCAAGATTTTTCTATGAATGACATTACAAGTTTTCCAATAATTTATAATAAACTTTGCTGGAGATGAGTGTCTTTGATAAATATTTTAAGAAGCACATTACAGTTGAAATTTAATTTCGATAGTATAAAATTTCCTCTGATGAGCAAAACTCAATATTTACTTTGGGTTTATTATAAATGACCTAAATATATTCTCAAGCGCTGTTTAATCAATAGAAACTAATCTAGCCCTTTATTAATCTATCAATTTCCTGGGATTTAGTCAGCTGTAAAATCATCTGACATGCTGAGAAGCTGAAAGCCTTTCCGAAAAATAGGAAAGAGCTTTATTATGAGAATTATCGAACAGTTACTAGTTCTTATACTCAAATAGAATAACACTTTAACAACATTAAACTAAACTCGTCTTAGGGGTAGCTCATTCTCGGTCACCTGGTGCATATTTCGGAATGCCAATACTTCTTCCCTATAAGACCCCTTCATACCACACAAAACACAACTTATGGCAGGAGTGGAACCTAGTTAACATAGTTTTGCAGCTGGGTTTTCCATACCCTTGGGATAAGGCAAAGGCTGTAACTTATGCAAGTTGCCCACTGTTAACATTTTGGAGAATTTTGTGGAGGGCTTGGCTGTATAAGCTTTGTAGGGGCTCATTTAAAAAAATTGAAAGTTCCAGTTCATTCTTAAGTGCGGTTTTTTACAGTCAAAAGTGGTCGGATAGTCACTACCAACCCTCCCACACAAATCAGTTTCCTAGGCACATTCAATCAAAATTTTGGTTTAGCTATTTTGTCCAGCATAATTGAAAAGTCCATTAACCTTGTCTTTTGGGCTATCCAGACTCCCCTCCTACTGCCCCCAGGGCAGGGGCTGTAAGTTCTGGATTTTGACCCTTGATTACATACAACATTTACCTTTGAGAAAGGTTGGCACTTTTGACCATTAATGTCAAAAAAGATTCAGGATTTTCACGTGAACCTTTCAGGGAATATTAAGGAGAGTGTTAAACTAAATCATAACACCTTATACATATGGGTTGTCAAAAAGGTATATCATAGGAATGACTGAGTGCATTAATTTGGAACGTTTTGGAAATGGTTAGGGAGATAATTAATTAAAAAAAGGAAATATTTGCACAATACCACACCACTACTTCTGCTACTGCTACTACAGCTACCAAAACTGCTACCACTACAATTGTTGCTTCTATAGCGAATGCATTAAAATGAAAATTTGGGGAAATGCCGAGGGGAAAGTTTAAATAAATCAAAATATATTATGCGTATACAGATTGTCAAAATAGGACATCAGCAAAATATTTGGAATGATTTACTGTATTGCACAAAAGCTCTCAAGAAAAAATGAGGGGATGATTAACTGGCCAAAGGCTATATTTGCATACTACTGTTGTTTCTACTACCATTGCTCGTTCTATGATACTAGTGCTAGTCACTAGTCATTCGCCCTAAGTTGTCTTTTCTTCTTTCTCTTTTTTCCTTTCTTCCTTCATCAGTTGAGTTTCTTGTGTGTTGAGTAGCGCGATATTAATGTGGCTGTAATTCTTTGAGGGTGATAACTTCGTTTGCCCTTCCAGTCTTATTGCCTTCCATGACAGGCTAAGGGAAAATAGTGTTTGTTTTCTTTTTTAACAAATGTATATCTCATATCCAACAGTTCATGGTAACGAACTGTAGTAAGGAGCGACCCGGCTCAACAAAACTCTAAAAAGCCGAATTTTGATACCAATAGTTACATCAAAAGAATCGCATTTTAATTCTGATTTTAAATATAGGTTTAATCAAGTTTAGTCCTACCCATCAAAAGTTACGAGCCTGAGAAAATTTGCCCTATTTTCAAGAATAGGGGGAAACACCCCTTAAAAGTCATAGAAGCCTAACGAAAATCACACCCTCAGATTCAGCGTATCAGAGAACCCTGCAGTACAAGTTCCAAGCTCCTATCTACAAAAAAGTGGAATGTTGTATTTTTTGCCAGAAGACAAATCACGGATGCATGTTTATTTTATTATTATTTTTTTTCTTTTTTTCTCAGGAGGTGATCGTATCGACCCAGTGGTCCTAGAATATTGCCAGAGGGCTCATTCGAACGGAAATGAAAAGTTCTAGTGCCCTTTTTAAGTGACCAAAACAGTTAGAGGGCACCTAGGCCCCCTCCCATGCTCAGTTTTTTCCCAAAGTCGTTGGATCAAAATTCTGAGATAGCCATTTTATTCAGCGTAGTCGAAAAACCTTGTAACTATGTCTTTGGGGACGACTTACTCCCCCACAGTCCCCGTGGGAGGGGCTGCAAGTTACAAGCTTTGACCAGTGTTTGCATATAGTAATGGTTATTGGGACGTGTACAGACGTTTTCAGGGGAGATTTTTTGGTTGGGCGGAAGGGTTGAGAAGAAGGGGTTATATGGGGGAAACTGTCCAGGGAGGAATTTGTCATGGGGGAAGAAAATTTACATGAAGGAGGCGCAGCATTTTCTAGCATTATTTAAAAAAAATAATCAAAAAATAAATATGAAAGAGTTTTTTTAACTGAAAGTAAGGAGTAGCATTGAAAAGTTAAACGAAAAGAAAATATTACACATATAAGGAGTTCACTTCCTCCTAATACCTCACTCTTTACGCTAAAGTATTTCTAGTAATTTCAACTGTTTATTCTACGGCCTTTGTGATTCAGGGGACACAATTTAAGCTTTAGTGTAAAGAGCGAGGTATTGACGAGTGGGCGAACCCTCTCATATACGTAATAAAAACATACGAATATAGAAGTTTGTTACGTAAGTTAATTCGTAAGTTCCGTATATCTTTTACTAATGAAAACGTTTGTAAAATATTAAAAGTTCTAGTTGCCTTTTTAAGTACCCAAAAAACAGGAAGGCAACTGGGCCCCCCTCCTTTTTTCTCAAAATCATTTGATCAAAACTATGGGAAAGCCATCTATCCAAACAAATAAATATGCAAATTTCACTTCAATTATTCATCTGCGGAGAGTCGAAACCTAAACATGGATTAACTGAAAAACGTTCAGAAATTAAATAAAAAAAAAGATTTTTCTAACTGAAAGTGAAGAGCGACATTAAAACTTAAAACGAGCAGAAATTACCCCGTATATGAAAGGGTCTGTTCCCTCTTCAACGCCCTCTCTTTACGCTAATGTTTTTACTGTTTTAAAAAGTAAAGTTGAGAGAAAGAGTCAAACTTTAGCGTAAAAAGCGGGGCGTTGAAGAGGGAACAGCCCCTTTCATATACGTGGTAATTTCTGTTCGTTTTAAGTTTTAATGTCGCTCCTTACTTTCATTTAAAAAAAAACTTTTTTTTTATTTAATCTCAATATAGAGGTGAAACTTAGATTAAAGGAAGAGACACTACTATGCATGCAGATTGTTGAAAAGGCGTATCTCCGGTATGGATTAGGACAATAAGCTGGATCTTTCAACAAAAGCTTAAAGGGAAAGATCAACTACCAAAAAGGTAAGGGCAATAACCTGGATATTAGCACCAAATCTAATCGGGCCTATAAGGAGATATTTCTCCCTATTTAATAATATTTACAGGCCACTACTATTACCACTACTAGCATTCTGACTAATGTTTCTGTGGCGACTACTACTTAGGTGGAGGATATTGAAGTGAAAATCTGAAGATTTTTTTAGAGGAAAGTGGAACTGAATCATAAAATAGTAAGTATATACAGATTGTCAACATGACGTATTATGTTTTTGAAAATTGAAATTGATTGGATTGAAAATCGTAGCTCAGGAGTAAGGATTGTAAGCTGCGCCTTGAGGAAATATAGGGTTGTTATGGAAGGGAAGGTTGTATGAACTTTGGATGAGGCCTATTTAATTGAAATTTTTATGTTCTAGTTCCCTTTTTAAGTGTCTAAAGTGATCGGTAAGTAACTAGCCCCCCCCTCTACCCGCACTCTCTTTCACTAAATTACCCTGATCAAATTTTGAGATAGCTATTTTGTTCAAAATAGTCAAAAGAAAGCCCTGGATGCATAGTTCCTTTTGATATACCACCACCCTTCTTCCATGTCACAATATAAGAACCAATTCTTCTCTAGCGTAACCCATATTTTTTGTTATCCCCGAACACATTATACCCTTCTGGTGTAATGCAGATACGCTAGTGCTGAAACCATGGTGTAGATTGTTTTTATGGTCTACTTTCATGCTTCACTGCGAAAATATTCTTTTCAACAGTTTAAATTCCCTTTCTCTCTTCCTTCCAATCTATCACTACCTGAAAGTTTGAACTTGACCCCCCAATCTGCTTCCTATTGCTCTTTGCACACTTCTTAAACGTTTCAACTATATTTCGAAATCTATCCCCAAAATACAGCGTATATGTAATGTTGATTAGTTTGAGGCATATCGTGTCAATTTGATTTAGTTCTATCCTCTTTTCAAGTCGTGGTCTAGTGTTCACTTGTCTTCCCCCGCAACACCCCAGAAAGTTTTGACTTGAATGCAAGCTGTTCTCGATATCTTACAGATGCTTTATTTTGACGGCGTGAAAAAATATAATTTATTGTGATTTACACATCTACTTTACTATAAACTTTACAAATATTATAAGTTCAATGATCTTACAGGGCAAAAATGTTTCGGCGTATTAGAAGAATCGTGGCTCAGTCCTTTTCCCCTAAAAAATTGTCTTGCTCCACATTCCTCCTTCCTTTATATAAAGGTACTTGTAGTTTTAATTTCAAACGCTAAGCTATTCTTGAGATACTGCATATATAGTGTTTTAAGAGTCTGATAATACAGGATGTATTTCTGTTTTCCTTGCCACTCTCCTCTAAGTCAAACGTTAAATTTAACTTGTCTTCTAAAAGTTGTTCAATTTACGGAAAAAAAACAGAATTTTTCCACTGAAGGATGGGGTAAATTGGACATCTGGAATGAGGAAGTGGTTTGCAGCAATAAAAGTGTTACAGAAGGATTCAGGGGCCGGTGAAAAATTCCAGCAAGTTATATATTGCATATCTCTTTAATCTTGTTGTAACATTGGTTTGGTTTATTTGATCAGAGGTTTTTAATATAAGGTTAAATTAGTTCAAATTGACTTTTGCAATAAAGAGAAACGAAATTTTGTAATCTATGTCATACTTTCTGTCAGTCTTTCTTTGTATTAGTCCATTATATTACAGCTATTAGCTCCAGCCTTATATCCTTGCTTGAAAAGATTTATCTTCTTCTTATCGATCTTTAACAAGAGCAGTCTACCTACAGTTTATCACTAGAGAACTTCAAATTTTTTCTCCTAAAAATATAGCTGTGATTTTCTTCTATTTTAAATTTAAAAAATACTATTATAGGGTTTGATTTTCACCCAAACCAATATTTACTTTTTTCTTACTAAAAATCTAAGGGTTCAATAAATTATAATATAATAAAATTATAACATATCAAGTGCAAACTTGACAAAAGTGTTTTATTTTCATTACAGCAGTTCCGTATTCTAACATCTCCTAAGTTAAGAAACCTAAATAATACAACTCTCTTTTGTCAACCTAATTGTTTTCTGCCAATGTATATCAACATTTTCTTTGCTTTACAGCATATTCTCTACACCTAATGTGGGTTTAATTTCAGTTAGTGTAATTTTGGCTTGTTTTCCTGT